>NW_012102388.1:1119986-1129677 GCF_000951045.1 Mandrillus leucophaeus
GTGCTCACACATTCCTGGCAGGAGTAGAAGATCCATAAGTGCTGTACCTGGTCGCCAGGGCTACCATCAAAAAGGACCACAGGCTGGGCAGCTAAAACAGCAGACATTCATTCTCTTGCAGTTCTGGAGGCTGGAAGTCCAAGGTCAAGGGCTGGTTCCCCCGGAGGCCTCTCGCGTGACTTGCAGATGGCGTCTGCTCCCCGTGTCCTCACGTTGTCGCCCCTCTGTGCGTGCCTGCACCCTCATCTCCTCTTTAAAAAGACAATTTATGGATTTTCCTATGGGATTAGGGCCCACCCTAAGACCTCATTTTAACTTAATTACCTCTATAAAGACCCTATCCCCAAATATGGTCACATTCTGAGATATTGGAAGTTAGGACTTCAACATCTCGATTTTGGGGGAACCCAATTCAGCCCATAGCAGCCACTTTGAGAAACGGCTTGCCAAGTCAAACGCATACTTACCATACAACCTATCGGTTCCACGCCTGGTATTGATCCCAAGAGAAATGAAAACATACGTCTACACAAAGATTTATACATGAATGTTCAAAGCAGTTTTATTTACAATGGTCCCAAACTGCAGACCACCCCAATGTCCAGCAGCTGCTGAATGGACGTAACTCGTGGTATGCGCACACAAGGGAACAGAACTCAGAAGTTAAAAAGGAATGAACGACTGCTTCACTCCAAAACATGAATGAATCGCAAAGACACCGTGTTAAGAAAGCCAGGCACACAAGAAGAATTCATGCAGCATGACTCTATTTTTATGAACTTCTGGGACTGGCAAAACTAATCTAGTGACAGACATTAGAATGATGGCTGCCGGCTGGGCGCCGCGGCTCATGCCTGTAATCCCAGCACTTTGGGAGGCCAAGGCAAATAGATCACTTGAGGTCAGGAGTTCAAGACTAGCCTGGCCAACATGGTGAAACCCGTCTTTACTAAAAACACGAAAATTAGCCGGGCATGGTGGCAAGCATCTGTAATTCCAGTTACTTGGGAGGCTGAGGCATGAGAATCTCTTGAACTTGGGAGGCGGAGGTTGCAGTGAGCTGAGATTACACCACTGCACTCCAGCCTGGGTGATAGAGTGAGACTCCATCTCCAGAAAAAAAAAAAAAAAAAAGAGTGATTGCTGCCAGGGGTGGCACATTGATTGGAAAAGGGCAAAACGGACGGAATTTCCTGGATTGATGAAAATGTTCCACATCTGATAGGGTGTTGGTGACATGAATATATACAGATTTCAAAACTAATTAAGACTGAGGCAGGAAGATCACTTGAGGCCAGGAGTTCAAGATCAGCCTGGGCAATATAGTGAGACTCCCATCTCTACAAAAAAAATCTTTTTAATTAGCTGGGCATAGTGGAATGTGCCTGTAGTCTCAGCTACTCGGGAGGCTGAGATGGGAGGATCCCTTGAGCCCAGGAGTTCCAGGCTGCAGTTAGCTATGATCATGCCACTGCACTCCAGCCTAGGCAACAGAGTGAGACCCATTCCAATAAAAAAAAAAAAGAAAGAAAGAAAAAAGATTATGCAGCAGGTAAGACATAAAATTCAGGTCTGTCTGCCCCAAAACTCATAGTTTGTGGACTTTTTTGCGTTTTAAAGCCTGTTTTCCTGAAATAAAATATAGGACACCATGACTGTCATTTTTCAAAATATCTCTCGCTGTATTAGTCCATTTTCATGCTGCTGATACAGGCACACCTGAGACTGGGCAATTTACAAAAGAAAGAGGTTTAATTGGACTCACAGTTCCATGTGGCTGGGGAAGCCTCACAATCACGGTGGAAGGCAAGGAGGAGCAAGTCATGTCTTATGTGGATGGCGGCAGGCAAAGAGAGAGCTTGTGCAGGGAAACTCCCATTTTTAAAACCATCAGATCTCATGAGACTCATTCACTATCATGAGAACAGCACAGGTAAGACCTGGCCCAGTAATTCAATCACCTCCCACCAGGTTCCTACCATGACATGTGGAAATTGTGGAAGTTACAATTCAAGATGAGATTTGGGTGGGGACACAGCCCAACAGTAACACTCACCAGCTCTCCGAAATGACCCCTGGCATGCAGGCATTCACTCACTCACTTGTTCACTCAGGTAGGTGCCTATTGTGTGCCTACTGAGTGTCTACTGCATTCCTACTGTGTGCCTACTGTCTACTGAGTGCCCACTGCGTGTCTACTGCATGCCTACTGAGTGTCTACTGTATGTCTACTGCATGCCTACTGAGTGCCTACTGAGTGTCTACTGTGTGCCTATTGTGTGTGTACTACGTGTCTAGTGAGTGTCTACTGCGTGCCTACTGCATGCCTACTGCCTACTGAATGCCTGCTGTCTACTGAGCATCTACTGCGTGCCTACTGAGTGTCTTCCGCATACCTGCTGAGTACCTACTGAGTGCCTACTGCATTCTACTGAGTGTCTACTGTGTGCCTACTGCGTGCCTACTGAGTGCCTATTCTGTGTCAACTGAGTGTCTCCTGCATGGCTACTGCGTGTCTACTGAGTGTCTACTGTCTACTGAGTGTCTGCTGTGTCTACTGCATGCCTATTGAGTGTCTACTGCATGTCTACTGTCTACTGATTGCCTACTGAGCATCTACTGCATGCCTACTGAGTGCCTACTGAGCATCTACTGCATGCCTACTGAGTGCCTAGTATGTGCCTATTGAGTGTCTACTGTGTGCCTACTGAGTGCCTACTGCATGCTTACTGAGTCTCTACTGAGTGCCTTGCCTACTGCATGCCCAGTGGGCTCCAGGCACCTTGACTGTAGGTGAGGAGGGCAGCTGAGGTTCCCACACCACTGGCATTCCCAGGGGGATGACGAATAGCACATGAGAAAGCAGATAAGACAGCCAGACGTGATGGGTGCTATGGAAAAGGGAGCTGGGGGGTGGCCCAACAGGGCTTCTCGCGGCGGGGAGGGGGGGGCATTTCGTCCCCAGAGGGCATTTGGTGATGACTGGAGATGTTTCAGTTGTCACACCTGGCAGCGGAGGTCCTGGTATCCAGGGGCGGAGGTCGGGGATGCTGATGAATTCTCTGCAGTGCACAGGATGTCTCCCGCCACAGAACCACCCAGCACCAGATGCTGATGGCATGGAGGCCGAGACATGGTGAGAGGGATGCGGGGAAGGGGGCTGGCAGGGAGGGCCAGGGGTGGTCAGGGAGGCCGCTCCGAGGAGCTGGACTTTGAGCTGAGTCCCAGGTGTGGAGAGGCAGCATCCTTTCTCTGAGGGGCCGGAGGAGGAGCATTCTAGGAGGAGGGGCAGTCGCCTGCCTAAGGTAGGAGAGCTCTGGACTCGGTGATCTGAAAGGGGACCACAGGCAGACAGACACCAGGTTCCTTGCTTTATCTGAATTTAGCGAAGTGCTTGGTATGGGAAATGTTCAATATTGTTCCATCCAGTTCAGTTCCAAATATCTCAGTGGCCAATGTAAATCTAGCCTCAGAATCTCAATGTCCCTGGATCTATTCAGAAGCAGTGCACCTAGGACCGACCTGAAGACGGCTGTTTGAAAACCACCAGGGTTATGCTATTCCAGGACTGTCATAAACGAATTAACTGGCTACCTCCAAATGTCCAGTATTTATATGTATTTTCCAAGGGAGGGGAACCAAAAGACTCTACTTAGTTGAGCATTTATCTATCAGAATGTGAGAATCTGCTAAAACACAAAAAATCAGTTGTCTGTTTCTTTCTGAATTGCCAGTTCCGAATCTCAAGATGTCTTTTGTACTCAGAATGAAAACACGTTCTTCTGTTAAAGAGATTAAGCAGAATGAAGAAGACCTGGGTGCTCTCAGGGTCCCCAGTTTTGTGTATAGTAACAGCTTTCTAGGAGAGAATCCAAACGTGGGGGATGACGACTATCAAAAGGCACACACTGTAAAAGGCACCGTAATTTAAATTGCCATTGATATACTCATTATGAAGCCACTGATCAGTTTCTCTGTAGTGGGTGATAGACTTCATTGCAGTTTTGCAATTTAAATGAGAACTTGGGCCCTCTCATCCGGGTCCTTGAAGGATTTCCCTTTGAAATCAGAGCCCCTTGTAATACCAGTTTCATTTACTTTTTCTGTTCCAGTGTGCATTGCTGGTGACAAGACGCAGAATGCTGCCTGGTTATAACACTGGCTTTCAGGTGCAGGCAGAGAAATCTTCTCCCTGGACTGGGGGGCACAAGTTCAAAGCTTAACCACCATGTTGATGAAGACGTCGAAGTGTGGCCACTTTGCTAAGAAAGGCTGGATTGTTAAAACGTTTGCGGTTGTGTTGAGAATGGACACCTTCTTCCCTAAATGACAGACTTAAAGTCTGCTCGTGAATCACCTGCCCACTTCCTGGGCTGCCTCCTGTCTTTTGCTGTCTCGGTCCTGTCTGTGTTGCGGCTCAGTTTCAATGCCTCCTCCTCCAGGCAGCCTTCCTTGAATTCTGCTGTTGCAGCTGGATCACATCGTTTTGTTATTGCAGGTCACACAGGCAGCCCAGGGACATTTCTGGCTCACAGACATGTCTCTTTAACCCACACATTATTTTATTTTTAACCTGAACTAAGTTGTCAACGTCTTCAAGTTGAAGATGTCATAGTTTAAAAATCCAGATTTCCAATTTATCTTTAATAATATGAAAGATTTGGTAAGATCGGATCACACTTCATTGAACGAAGCCTTGATACAGATCTTACCATGCACCAGGAGCTATTTCAGGGCTTGGGTTTATGACCTGCATAACAACTCGATAAGCAGGTGCTGTTAAAACCCCCATTTCCTGGCTGGGGACGCAAAGGCCAGGAGAGGTGAAATGACTGGTCCAAGTCCTCAGAGTTTGGGTGTGAGTAGCAAAGCAGGGATGAGAGCCCAGGTAGCCATCTCCGGGCCTGTAGTCTTCAATGAACCGGGCCACTGTTCTCCCTCCCCACAGGGCTGCATTTGCTGGAGTGGATAGCCTATGATTTCATGGCTCCACCAAAAGCGAAACGACAGGAAAATGGCGCAGCCACTGCAGAAAACCGAGTGGGAGTTCCTCAAAAAAATGAAAATGCAACCACCCTGTGAACCAGCAACCCCACTTCTCAATATAAACCCCAAAGAAGTGAGAGCGGGGACCTGAACAGGTGTTTGGACACCTGTGTTCACAGCAGCATGATTCATAAGAGCTGAAAGGGAGAAGCAGCCCAGTGTCCGTCCCTAAGTCTCCATGGAGAACCAAAATGCGATCCATCCTCGCAGTGGAATATTGTTCAGCCTTCAAAGGGAGGGAAATTCTGACATGCTCTGCGACATGGGTGAACCCTGAGGCCATCATGCTGAGTGAAAGAAGTCAGACTCAGAAGGACAAATACTGTCTGATTCCACTTATAGGAGGTCCCTAGGGTATCAGACCCGTAGAGACAAAGAGTAGGAGGTGGGTGTGAGGGATTTGTGGGGAGAGAATGGGGAGTTAGTGATTAATGGGGCAGAGTTTCGGTTTGGGAAGATGGGGAGGTTTTGAGATGAACAGTGATAGTTATACAATGTGACTATCCTTACTGCCAATGAACTGTACACATAAAAATGGTTAAAATGATAAATTTTATTTTTATTTTTTCTTGTTTTAAATTTTATTTTTTAGTTAAATTTAAAATTTTTGTGGGCCAGGCGCAGTGGCTCACGCCTGTTATCCCAGCACTGTGGGAGGCCGAGGCGGGTGGATCACCTGAGGTCAGGAGTTTGAGACCAGCGTGACCAATATGGTGAAACCCCGTCTCTACTAAAAATACAAAATGAGCCGGTGTGGTGGTGGGCGCCTGTAATCCCAGCTACTCGGGAGGCGGAGACAGGAGAATTGCTTGAACCCAGGCGGCAGAGGTTGTGGTGAGCTGAGATTGTGCCACTGCACTCCCGCCTGGGCAACAGAGCAAGACTCTGTCTCAAAAATAAATAAATAAATGTTCGTGGGCACATAGTAGGTGTATATCTTTATGGGGTGTGTGTGAGATGTTTGGATACAGGCTGCAATGCGTAATCATCACACCATGGAGAATGGGGTGTCCATCCACTCAAGCATTTGTCCTTTGTGTTACAAACAATCCAATTCTACTCTTTTAGTTGTTTTAAAATGTACATAATTTTATAGAATGCCTATTTTACCACAATAAAACATTTTTAAAGTGCGGCAGTACAAAAGTAGTTCAAGGGAGTCACATGTTTTAATAAAAATAGTGTGTCTGTGTTGAATAAATGCCCTCTGACCCGTTTCACTCGGTTTTCACTTCCCCTGGCCCTTCAGGTCTTTGCATTTCAGCTCCTGATTTAGCTGAGAGGAGGAGAGTGGGTATAGCAGTGCTCGTGCATGTGAGTGAGAGCGAGAACGCAGAAAGGAAAATCGCACGGAACAAAATGTGTAAGCTTCAGCCATAAGCCTCAGGCGTCCCAGCCTCCAGTCTACGTGAAAGGCTGATCTTAGGCCAGAGCTGTGACGTGCAAATCTGTAGGGGCTTATCAGGTAGGACCCCAACGTTTTGAGTGATAAAACCCTATGCAACTAATGTAACCCAGCCACTTACGGGAGGCAGGTCTGCCCTGAGAAGGATTATGGAGATTGGTGGAAGTGTTTTTGTTTACTGCAGTGATTGGCAGTGGCTACCTGCACTTGCAGGGCAGGGGCCGAGATGCTGGAGGTCTCTCGATGCCTGAGGACAGCCCTCCCCAATAAATAACCGTCCCATCTGCCACAAGGAGAAAGGTCTGTTTATAATCATCTGACCCTACAACCAAACCCCATTTTGTAAATAAACACAAAGCGTGTTTGCACGATTTCAATGTACATGGAGTTTCCGGAGTTGTAATTACAATGGCAAAGGAGGGAAGCTTGCGCTGTGTTTAGTTTGGAGTTGTGTCAACCATCAGCCACTATTTTGAAAATATCATCATCCAAGGCAATGCCCTGCATGGTACTGGAGTTCCCACACCATACACAGGTACCATCTGCAGCTTGTGGCTGTCACACGTGCTGTGATTACAGATATGTACATCCTCAAAAGGACATATTTAGCCTTTACTGCAAAATATCAAAGACAGATGGAAATGTCTATTTTAGCTGAATATGGTCCTACTTCCCTCATAGCCAGGTTTACTTCTTTCTTTTTGTTAACTTTATTTTTTTTTATTGATACATAGGAGATCTACCTAGTTTCCCATGCATGTGTAATTTAATACCTGTAAAGATCAAATCAGTGTAGTTGGGATATCCATCACTTTATATATTTGTCTTTTTTAAGGCTAGAAACGTTTGAATTATTCTCTCTCAGCTATTTGGAAATATACAAAAGATGACTGTAAACTAGAGTCAGCCTACTGATCTAGCAAACACTAGGTTTTATTTCTTCTCTCACACTGTATATTTTTATTCATTATTATTTTTATTATTCTTGAGATGGAGACTCACTATGTTGCCTGGACTGGACCCAAACTCTTGGGTTCCAGTGATCCTCACGCCTCAGTCTCCTGAGTAGCTGGGACTACAGGCAAGCCCCACCACGCCCAGCTAATTTTAACATCTTTTTTGTAGACACAGTCTCACTATGTTGCCCAGGCTGATCTCGAACTCCAAGCCTCAAGTGATCCTCCTGCCTCGGCCTCCCAAAGCACTGGGATTACAGGCGTGAGCCACTGCATCCGGCCTTATCCTATGTTTTTAAATAAAAACAACTAAATAGAAATAGTAATAAATAAATATAGATGGTAACATTTTCTTCCCACATCCTAGTTCTCTTCCCTGGGGTGTGGGAGACTATTTATAAACACTTTGGAAACCATCACTCTGGGGGGAAAATGTGCAGGAAATCTCCTTGTCCCGTTTCCACTTAAAAGTCCATATCTGATGTCTGGGCTTCACTGAAGCTCTTGGAGGGAACGAACACAGGTACTGCCATCCCCAAACTGTAGCAAAGCCTGCCTAGTCCATCACGGGTGGGCTGCGATGTAGGCTCATGCACGATGCTTACTCAGAACATTCATCACTTCTTCATAGTTATCTTTGCAGATGACCAAGTCTGGAAGGGCCATTTCATTCATTAGACAACAATGAGTCACCAAGAACCTGCAGATGTACCAGGAACTGTGCTAGACTCTGGGGACATCAGGGCGGCATCAAAGCGACGGTGCCCCTGGAGAAATTCAATCCTCGAGCTGCCTGGCTGTCCCTTGGCAAATGACAGGAGCACCTTGGCCCATCTCGTCTCGAGACAGGGGAGGAGAGAGGGCTCTTTCGGGAGCTTCAAAGGCATCTTCCTGAGCCTTTGAATCTGGGAATCTCTTTAGGCTCAATTAAGAAGAAAGTGAAAAGTTACATGTGTTCAGCTGAGGGTGTGGAAAGAATGTGTTCTAAGAACCAAACACTCTGAGGTGTGCTGGATTATGCATTCCTTGGCTCTCTGAGTGACAGTGAAACGCAGGACACAGGAAAGATGAAGTCACTGGGATCGTCAGTCCACAGTCACTGCTGAGGAGGAAAAGGTCTTCAGTGCTAGAAAACAGCCTTGCTGGGTAACAGCATTGCTGGGCATGACTTGCCTAATTGCACCAGCACATTTAACATTTGCCAGGTGCCGGGGAAGCAGGAGCTCTGGGGAGGACAGATGTGCCTTCTGAGAAACCTGATTCATCGTCTGCCCTCATGCCTGCTGCAGTGCCTGGGGCACCGTAGGTGCTCAAAAATGGAACAGGAAATGTCAGAGAGATGGTCAGGGCGTGAGCATGGCTTTCAGGTAGACAAGAAGGAGATTTGTTATTCCTTAAGCCATTCGCTGTTATTTAAGGAACACGCACTGCTAGTGCTTCCAGAGTCTGGAGATTTGACACAAGCACTCTTACTTATGGTTCTCTTGAAAAACAATCACATCTTGCTGTCCTGGGCCAACCTCCGCATGTGAGAGCTGTTAGGCAGAGCCAGCTTGCCAGTGGTGCCTTGGTAGGCAACAGTCGTCACCACCCCCAGACGCTAGCCACCCTGCCCGTGGCGGACCCCTTTATGTCGCCTGTCTGGACCTGGAAGCTTTTGAGTTCACAACCCTTGGCCTGAAAGATGAATGAAGAATCCTGTAAAACTGACAACAATGCCCCAGAGGAGGTTATTTCATTTTATTTAAGATCTATTTCATAAACAGGAAGGGCACCAATTTGTTTGTTCTGGGAAAATGACTTTTCACAGAGCTGAGTTCACCGCAGGGTGGCTATCCTCCGCATGCCCTGGAACCACAGCCAAGCCAAGCTGTGAAAAGGGCTGGAATCCCATCGGCTGTCACTCACCGTCCTAGGTGTGCTGGTCCCCACAAGGCCTGTCCCGCCGCCTGGGATGCTGTGAGGCTGAGTGAGCACATATTTAAGGGGCTTCTCAACAATCAGGCTGCACTCAGCAAAACCACGCACTGCTGCACAAGCCATGGTGTTGATCGCAGTCGCCGAAAACAGGGAAACCGTCAGTGGCACTGACCTGCAGGAGTCACAAATGAAGCCGCAAAGGATGCTAACTTTATGCCATCAAACCACGAATGGCTTGGATACTTAGTGATTGACACAGTCGAGACTCCAGCAAGCATTTCCGCTGGTCAGATTGAGTAAAACGTCCATTATTTGCTCTAATTTGCCCTGAACTTTGGTAGTGCCCGCCTTGGACTGTCCGCGG
>NW_012102388.1:1130746-1156721 GCF_000951045.1 Mandrillus leucophaeus
GGTGGGTAGTGGGAATTAAGTGTTCCTGGTGGGTAGTGGGAATTAAGTGAGACAACGTATTCAGAGTGACCAGTGCAGAGTTCACCCACACTCCATAGTTAATGATCACTTCATCCCAATAAACAGGAAGCTGGAGGTCCCCAGTCATCACTCCATGAGTGCTGAGCCTCGTGGGGGTGAGAGGCAGTGGGAGCCGGGAAGGACCTACTGACGAGAAGGAGAATTCCTAATTCCTGAGCACCTACCATGTGCCTGCTCCGAGCCAAGCACTGAGTCTGCTTTCTCCTGCCATCCTCACTGGGGCCTCTGAAAGGCAGCTGATCTTATACCTCCAAGGAAGCTGAGCCGCAGGTGGCCTTGGTCAGGCTTTTCAGCTTGTTGTGATAGAACCAGAATTCAAACCAGGTGCAATGTGTGTGTCTCCCAAAATTCATATGGTGAAACTCTAACCTCCAATAGGAAATTCATATGGTGAAACTCTAACCTCCAATAGGAAATTCATATGGTGAAACTCTAACCTCCAATAGGAAATTCATGTGGTGAAACTCTAGGAGGTGGGGGCTTTGGAGGAGAAGAGTAGCTCATGAGGGTGGAGGCCTGTGAGGGGATAAAGTGTCCTTATAAAAGGGACCCCAGGGAGCTGCCTCGCCGCTTCCACCACGCGAGGACACAAGGAGAAACTGACAGTCCAGAGCCCAGAAGACAGCTCTCACTAGAATCCAGCTGAGCCAGCTCCCTGATCTCAGGCATTCAGCCCCCAGACCCACGAGGAATAAATATTCATGGCTCCTAAGCCAGGTAGTCTGGGGAACTTTGCCTTAAGGGCCGGAAAGGACTGACCTGACATGTCAGCTCCCAGAGCTGCACTGTTAAAGACAACATCAAAATCCGAAGTCCCAGAGCAGCCTGGTGAGACCTCGGCCCAGCCCAGAGGACAAAGTAGAAGCTGTCCTTATGGCATTTGGTTAGACATCAGTGTGAACCAAAGCACTTCAGGAAGATCTCCTAGAAAATACAGGAACTGGGCTAAGCCTAGACTATGCTGCTTTTGGATTATTCACTGAGCCTTGCTCCCCAGGAATCTATGTTGCCAGTCTGAATAGTAAACTAGCTCTTTCCTCAAACCTATTTGTGTCTGGGCACTGCTATTGCAATAGACAAGGAAGCAAAGTCCGTTTCCTAAGGAAATGTTGACTATGAGAATAATTCCATTTAGGAGCAATCAGAGCCATCAACCTCTGGCTAGAATTCTACTCGGAACATGAAGATCATTTAAAAATTTGCCTAAAGGCAAAAATAATTCAAGTCAAAGGAACCATTTGGATGCATTCATCTGTTCTCTTCCTCCCCACCTCCAATCTGCTCTTCTCAAACCACACATTCTTAAAAACACCTTCCCAAATCGTTTTCGAGTGCCTTCATCTATCCCCACCGGCCTTTATGATTTTTAGACATGCAACCAAATGCTGCTCCCATGGCAACAGCCTGAAGAAAGTAAACTTTTAATTGTGCCACATGAAAACGGAGAGCTCTGTGAGTCCTCTCTGCCTTTTCTTTTAGTGCAAATACAATTCCGGATTCCATGGGCGGTCTTGCTTTCTAAAATCTCTAGATGTTCAAAGGAGGATGATCATCACGCTTTATCTCTCAGTGCCTTCATGGAAAGTTTGCATCTAGTGTGTTTCAAAGTCCCCCAAAGAGAAGCTTTCATATTCAAGAGCAAAGTAACTGAATTTGAAACTTTTATTAATAATGTAAAAGGCTTGCGTGACACGCAGAAGCTGGAAAAATACGGGGAAATCAGAGGAGACTTTGCTTTATCAAAGAGCAGCCAAATAAAGGTTGGGCTTGATTCTGGGGCGGGAGGAGGGGAGAAACGCCTCCATGGGGGAGGTCAGTGTCTTTTTTTCCACTTGAGTGCTAGGACTTCGGGACTAAGGACCACCAATTCAGTCCTAGGGAATGCCTAGGGGTTTTACAAAAATACATGTGGGTATCAATTTTCAATCCAGGCCTGCTGATACCCCCGGGGGAGCAGAGAGGCTGTCTAAATGTTTTCCTGCAATTCCCAAGCATGACCTCCAGCTCGGACCAAGAGGGAAAACTGGTCATTTGCTTCTCATTCTTAAAGCGGCATATTGCTCGTCTTAGCAGCAGGCCACGCACTGAAAGCCCCTTGCAGAGGTCTGTGCCAGCTTCTTCCAGATCTTTAGTTTGGTTTTTAGAACTTGCGGCACCTTTGATTTTACCTTGTGTTTTCTCATAGAAAAGTTTGGTTAACAGGTTAGCACAATAACTCTATTAAATAAACTCCCATCCCTTTTCTCTTTTCCCCAACCTAATCTCTAATTCTCTAAATTCTAGGAATTTTTTGAAGTCTTTGCAAATGAGAAGGAAGAAAAAGAATCTCAATTATTATGCCATTTAATAATGGTGAGCCCAGATGTGGAAATCTAGGTAAAGGTATGATTTTGTATGATTTTTTTAATCTAATAAGTATCACATCGTATTAAGAAATTATTAGATTTAGTCACAGATTTTTTGAAGAACATTTATATATATAATGGAATTTCTATGGGTACTGGGAATAGAATTCAGCCAGGGAGAGGACCATGTCTGGAGACTTCCAGTCTTTTATTTCCATGTATTTCTCAAAAAGGAAGGCCAGGGGGCCTGCTCAAATCTAGAGACCTTTGTTCTTAACTTTTGGTTAAAGTATAACATACAGAGAAGTTATAAGTCATGAATGTGTCACCCAAAGGTTAGTCTCAAAGTAAACACACCTACGTACCCAACACCATTCTCAAAAAGAGGTCGCCGGCCAAGCACCTTCTAAATGGGCATACATGTTGTCAGAATCACTCCCAAAGCATTTTCACCCACTGACCCTCCTTCAAGCAGTGGGAATGAGAGTTTGTTTCTCCACGCCTTCACCAGACTGGTGACAATCAAACTTCTCAATCTTTACCAATCTAAGAGATCAAAAATGGTATGTCAGTATCATCCTTTTATTTTTTCTCTTTGAGACAGAGTCTCCCCCTGTCACCCAGACTGGTGTGCAGTGGCATGATCTTGGCTCACTGCAACCTCCGCCTCCTGGGTCCAAGCGACTCTCCTGCCTCAGCCTCCCAAGCAGCTGGTATCACAGGCGCCCACCACCACGCCTGGCTGATTTTTTTTTTTTTTTTTTTTTTTGTATTTTTAGTAGAGATGGGGTTTCACTATGTTGGCCAGGCTGGTCTCAAACTCCCGACCTCAGGTGATCCACCCGCCTCGGCCTCCCACAGTGCTGGGATTACAGGCATGAGCCACCGCGCCCGGCCTCTTCTTTATCTAGACTTTTAAAATTATGAGTGAAGCTGATTTTGAGTGAAGAAAGTTCTTGTGTTTATTGACTTCTGTGACACACCTGATTTGTTGTTTTGTTATAATAACAAGTAAACAAAGCCAGCCTGATCTACCCATCAGGATATCTTTTAAAAAATTATGGGAACATACTAACCATAGATGACCTCAAAGTCACTTAGAAAGAATGAAGTACAACTATATTCTCCCCAAAAGTACCTCCCAGGTGTAAATTCAATGAAGAAGGCAAGAAACCAAAAACATTCAATCTTGTTTGTTTGTTTGTTTGAGATGGGGTCTTGCACTGTCACCCACGCTGGAGTGCAGTGACACGATCTTGGCTCACTGTAACCTAAGCCTCCCGGGTTCAAGCCTCAGCCTCCCAAGTAGCTGGGATCACAGGTGTGTGCCACCACGCCTGGCTAATTTTTGTATTTTTAGTGGAGACGGGGTTTCACCACGTTGGTCAGGCTGGTTTCGAACTCCTGACCTCATGATCTGCCCACCTCAGCCTCCCAAAGTGCTGGGATTACAGGCGTGAGCCACCGTGACCGGCCTCAATCTTGGTTTTAAAAGGGAAAAAAGGATGTGTATATGCATCACAGAATTCTGGAAGAATATTCTAGAAATCGTTCCAGTAGTTATCTCTGTCAAATGGGGCAGGGGAAGGGGTGAGGGAAAATTTTACCTTTAAATTTAAAACAAATGCATTTGGAATAGTTTTAGATTTACAGAAAAGTTGTAAAGATAGTACAGAGGCTAAACCTAAAACCTAAAACCACTCTTAAAAATAAAGTTTATTAGTTTAAATTTTTAAAAAAGGTAATACCGAGAACTCCTGTATACCCTTTAGCCAGTTTTATTTCCCCATATGTTATCATCTCCCCTTCCCATGTCCATTTGTCGAAACTGAGACACCAGCCTTGGCACTCACTACTGTCAACCTCAGACCTCATTCCAACGTCCCCCGTTCCTCCTAATGCTCCTGTTCCTGTTCCAGGGCCCCATCGGGAGCTCATGCCGCACAGGTCATCCTGTCTCCTTCGGGTCCTCCTGACTGTGGCCACTTCTCAGTCTCTGTTTTTCATGTTTGTCAGGCATGTTATGGAACATCCTTCGTGGGGGGTTGTTGGCTGCTTTTCGTCACGATTAGACTGGGTTTGAGGGAAGAACGCCGGAGGTAACGTGCCCTTGTGTTCACGTCACATGGGGCAATCACGAGGTGTAAACCTTGGCAACCAGGTGGCGTCTGCCAGGTGTCTCCACTTTTCCCTTTCCCTGAGCTGTTCTTCAGAAGTGAGTCCCTAAGTGCTGGGGGAGGGGGTATGGGAAGGGTTAGTTAAGCTCCTCCTCCCCCGGGAACATCTACTCATTTTATTTGTCATTCTTCTTTTACCGTTAAACCCTTCTGTGAGGTTTCCCTTTCAACCTACGCACGTATTATTCTATCATGTAAACGTATAGTTCCCCAAACAAACAAACAACCAGAAACAAATGTAAGTCGCTGGACAAAACTCGGGGGTCGGATTCCTTGGCCCTCAGCCAAAAGCAAAGCTTTCTGTTCTTCGGAAAAGAAAACAAACCGAGTCCCCTTTGAGATTCAGGGCAGGGGAGAGGAAGATGACTCGGAAACTCTGTTTTGAGAAGCACGTTGCTGTCCCGGATGAAGGGCCATTTCAGCCCTAAGCTCAAAGCAGGAGCTCCGACCAGCATTCTCCAGCATTCTTTCTCCGGACGACTGGGTGCTGGCCATGTGGTTGAGCCAGGCAGGAGGAGGCCTTGTCACGGGGCACAGAAGAAACCAGAGACTCATTAGCTGGGACCCCAGCTGGGACCTTTGCCCCACAGGTGACCTTGGGAAAGCCTCTTAGCTTCCTTGGCCACTTCCGTGGTGGTCGAGTGAGGATTCCGAGTTCTGCCTGCCTGCGTGAAAAATATCTTTTGATGATTGATTAGCTAATGCTTGGAAACAGCTCCGGCACTGGAAGCCAGTTCCCCAGAAAGCGCTAAGCAGTGTTATTACGGGATCAAACAGGAAGGCCTTTGTGTGTGATGCCAAGATGATTTTGTTAAATTATGAAACTTGCTTTGATAAACTGCCTGGAGGTGCCATCTGTGACATGCTTAATGTTTTTTTTTCCCCACTTCCCTGAGCTTATTGAATTATTTGTACACAATTTATTTTACTTTCATAGGGCATTAAATTACTCTGAGACCTTGAAATATTTTACAGCCAATTCAAGGCATCTGGATGCTGTCAGGAGAGTTTTTGATGGATTTTGTCTTTAGGAGATGAAACAGGGGGAGTATTCTACAAATTAGGGAGGGGGGACCCACAGCATGTAAAAGTTACTTTCAACTCTGTTTAACATGGGTGCTTTAAATTTTCAGCTGCCGCGGAAACGGTTTTATAAAATAGATGAAGGAATCGAGGTACATTTAATCATCTCTGTATCTTAATCAGAAACATTTATCAAAGCCCTTTATTAGGGGAAATTTGAAATGTATACCAACGGAGAGAAAATATGATGGCTCCTGGTGGATTTATTACACCACTTCAGCGATCCTCAAACCGAGGCCAGCTTCTGTGGTCCCTACACCTACTCCTTCCATGAACCCCACAGGGAAGTCTGAAGCAGCTTCCAGATACCACAGTGGCATTTTGCGAGTAAATAAGAAGGCTATTTTTGAGTAGCCCAAGAGCTGTGCTGTTCTCACCTGGGATGCATTAACTGTGACCTCGGAAAAGCTCCTCCTCGCCCCGGCAGGGGTCAAAGCCGCTAGGAGGTGGGTCACTGGCTGCAACAAGCCAGGTGTGAAAAGTCAGTGCTCGCAGGGGACCCCAGTCCTGAATGTTCACCTTCCAGGACAGCATCTTCTGACGGGTCGTAGACGTGAGCGCCGCGCTCCTGGGGAAGCATGCTGAAGAGTTTTTACTGGATCATCTGTGATGTCTCAGAGTGGGGAGTCAAGTCGTGGCACTCTCTGACAGGCTGTGCTATTCCAGGCACCCTCCCTTAACCTCTAGCTGCAAAGCTTCCTCCTCTAACCTTCCTTCTGCTGTGCTTTCCCGAAACGTGGTTCTCAAAGTTTTCTGTCCATTGGAATCTGCCGGGCAGCTGGCTACAAATCTCGACTGCTTTCATACATCACTGATGGAAGCGTGGGCTGATACAACGTACGGGGAATGCAATGGGGTCAAAACTATCGAACATTTCAAATGCATATACGTACGGGGAATGCAATGGGGTCAAAACTATCGAACATTTCAAATGCATACACCATTTGGCCCTAAAATAGGAATCTGTCTCAGACAGACTTGCCCATGTGGGTTTTTTATTACACCAAAAGACCTGGAAGCCATCTAAAATGGCTAGCCACATAAAAACATGGATGGGAGTCCCTCCCTACGATGTAATATAATGCAGGCATTAAAAAGAAAAAGGGACATTTCTAAAAAAGAAAGGAGCAAGGTGCATAACTGTGGAAACAATGTTACCATGGGAGGAAGGAAGACAGAATATATATGTGTGTGTCCTTGTGTGTAGGTATCAATATATAAATACAGATACTGTGATGGTTCATTTCTTGTGTCAACTTAACTGGACTGAGGGATTCCCAGGTAGCTGGTTAACACTCTTTCTGGGTGTGTCTGTGATAATGTGTCTGGAAAAGATTGTCATTTGAGTTGTTAGATTGAGTAAAGAAGGTCTGCTCTTGCCAGCGTGGGTGGCATCATCCAGTGTGTGGAAAGTCCGAATGGAACACAGGCAGAGGAGGGGTGAAGTTACTCACCCTGTGTGATCCAGAGCATCCATCCTCTTCGGCCTGCAGGAATCAGAGCTCCTGGGCCGCCAGCCTTTGGATTTGGATCAGGACTTACGCTGCCTGCCCCTGCTTCTTGGGCCTTCGGACTTGCACCAAATCACTCTACAAGTTTTTCTGGTTCTCCAACTTGTAGGCGGTAGATCATAAGGTTTCTTGGCCTCCATAGTCTCATAAACCACTTCCTACAATAAATAAGTAAATATTATATGTATGTGTATATAAATATATGTGTGTGTGTGTGTGTGTGCGTGCGCGCGCACGCTGGTGTGTATTGGTTCCGTTTCTCTGGAGAAACCTAATAGAGATACACTTACATATCTATCTTCATAAAGGAAACTGAATATATTTACACGCATAGATTATATGTCTATAACAGACACCTACTTGCCTATACTCATATCCACCATTTAACCCTTTTCCCATTCGCACTGAGAATACCTGCCAGCAGCACTTGTGGGCTGGTGCGCATTCTCCCCAAGATAACTTTGTCGTGAAATATCTCACTCTCGTTATCATTTTCACATCGCTCTAGTATGTCGACGTTGGAAACAAAATACACTGTTCTATTTCTAGCGTTCTGTTTCCAGCAGTGGCAATTCCATTTACAAAATATGGTAATTCTCCATCACTGGAAACGTCACATCCTAGAACACGCAGCATTTCTATGCGTGATGTTAACATGGTTCTTGAACAGTTGTTAGCTGAGGATTCACTTGATGAATCTGGTTTTTCTGAAGTAGACGATTCTTCAGATGATTCTGATGTTCGTTCTGTTTAGAAATAACACCCTGAAGTTGGGTGCAGGGGCTCAGGCCTGTAATCCCAGCACTTTGGGAGGCCGAGGTGGGCGGATCATTTGAGGTCAGGAGTTTGAGACCAGCCTGGCCAACATGGTGAAAACCCGTCTCTACTGGAAACACAAAAATTAGCCAGGCATGGTGGCCGGCACCTGTAGTCCCAGCTACTCGGGAGGCTGAGGCAGGAGAATCACTTGAACCTGAGAGGCAAAGGTTGCAGTGAGCCAAGTTCATGCCACTGCACTCCAGCCTGGCCAAAACGTGACTCTATCTGAAAAATAAATAAATAAGTAGCTCCCTGGACAGGTTTTATATTTTATTTTCCCGTGGAAAATCAGACAGACTTGCTTCAGCCTCAAAGAATGTGTTTATGTAAAATTCAGTGAGTGCTGGCAGTGAGCTGCACTTTTTTTTCTAAACAGGAAAAGTGTTAAACATATGTGTGTGTAAGCCTAAAATATCTCTGGAGAGATACCCAAGCAGTTGAACCAATGTCCATTTGCTTCTGAGTAGGGGAATGTAGTGGTTGGAGGTCAAGAGTGAGTAGGAGGAAGACTTATGTTTTATAATACATTCTTTGGTACTGATAAATTTGGTACTATATACATATATTCCCTTTACATAAAGATAAATATAGTTATTTGTTTATTTCCATTGCCCAGACCCCTCTCCAGACCTACTGAAGCAGCCTCTTCAAGCATCCAGCCCAGGCATCCGTGTTTTTTAAACACACCTGCTCTTGTTCTCCTGACACTCCCGCGTTGAGAACCTCTGCCCTCGGGTTCCGCACTTCTGATATAGATTAACACGCATTTACAGCGTGGGCAAGTGGCTATGCTTTGTCTCCCCAGCTACCTAAGCTTTTGAGGGCAAGGACTGAATTTTTTACAGCTATGCATGGAAGGTGGGAAAATTTTGAATGTATTCACTTCAATAAATGCCAAGAATACAGCAGTACCATGGCCTGACACTCACACTACTGCTTGGACCAACTGTGGTAGACAAAAAATGACGACAAATTCTTTGCTCCTTCTCCCATTGAGAGGCGGAATTAAATTCCCTTTCTCCTGAACGTGAGCTGGCCTTGGTGATGATTTGCTTGATCCATAGAATAAAGTAGAAGGAATGCTCTGAGCCCTCTGGGACTATGGGATAAGAAGCCTTGCAGCTTTCACTCGGGCCTCCTGTAACACTCACTCCGGGAGAAGCCAGCCACCATGAAACAAGTCAGTCTATCCCGAGACCACCATGCTGTGAGGAAGCCCAAGAAGCTCTGTGGAGAAGACTACGTGGAAGGAGCAGAGGCCTCCAGCCAGCAGCCCCAGCTGAGCTCCCAACTGAGAGCCAATACCAACCTACTGCCCACGTGAGTGAGCCATCCAGGCAGCAGATCCTCCAGCCAGGTCAGGTAGCCCAGCCAACACTGCATAGAGCTAAGATGAGCACCCTCCACCAAGTTCCACCCAGACTGCAGATTCATAAGCAAAATAAATGATTGTTGTTTCTTTAGGCCACTAAGTTTCAGAGTAGTTCGTTTTTCAATAATAGATCACTAGAATACTCTCTGCCCAGTACAATTGCATCCAAGTGTCCTATTACACAATTTGTGTCAGAAGGTTCTCTTAGTTCTCACTGATGAATAATTACAACCAGTTTGGGGCATTCACCATTTGCCAGCCTTCATGCCAAAGACACTCTTTAAAACCTATGAGATACTTATTGTCCCCATTTGACAAATTTTACAGAGAACACAAATGCAGTGAACACCACCAAGAGACATCTACTCAGCCTCCCTTTTCTTGAAACAGGCTCTCTTCAGCCATACGGCTGCAACCAGGGACTGCCAGTAACTGTGTTCAAACAGTGTGGACCAGCATCCACACACCAGTCGATGGCACCAGGAAAGGGCGTTTCACCTAAGTGGGACCAGAGAGTTTCTTCCCTGGGAATCGGGAAGTGGAGCTACGAGGCTGTTGGCTTCATTTGACTTGAAAAGATAGACTTCAACATAAGAGAGACGCTGGTGGCATTGCACGCCGCGGACTGAGAAGCGATGAGGGTCAGGTCAGAACCGTGAGCGGAGTGTGTGGCAAACACATGCAGAGAAAAGTGAAGCAAGAAGCAGCCAGGCCCAGGTCCAGCCACTCCGCTCCTCCTGGGTTTCCATGTTGGGTCCCCACTCTTTTTCTGTGGGCTCTGCTGTTTTTTTAATCAGTTTTGAGGAACGTGAATCTGCTTACATTCCAAGAGGAACATTTGCCCAGGACCCCACCGCCGACTCGCTGCAGAGCCAAGATGGGAACCCCGGCCTGTGCTCCTGACCTCTTGACCCCTCAGTCACTGCGGTGGTGGGTGGGCCCTTTTCTGCGCCCTCCACTATTTAATGAAAATCCAGCAAAGTTCAAGCATCCACAAGAGCACTCAGCTTTCCCTCTAGCACTGCAAGTGGGAGCCCTCTCTCCATTCATCCTGCTGATTTTTAGATCTGTTTTAGACGAGGTAGCTGACATCCGTATCCTCCATCTGTAAGTATTGGATATGCAGACCTTCCTCAATCTCCCTCCGTAACAGAAGCAAACACCACATATCGCCACTACTCAGTGTTGACAACTCTTCCTGCTTTGTCCACCCTTGTGAGCAGCAGAAGTTTGTCACCAGCAGCAGAACAGAGGAGGCGAACATTCTCTTCAAGACCCTCTCTTTACAGCATTTTACAACAGCAACTTTAAAACATGCATTCAAGTTGGAAGATTTACAGCAAGAATACCCACTGCACCCATGGGGAGCACATACCCTTTTCACCATTAACATTTTCCCCATTTGATCTATCACACATCTCCCCATTATCCATCCCTCTATCCATCCATTACTGCATCTTATTTTTAATATCATTTCCCCGTCCTTTGCAGACCTCAGTGTCCTCCCCAACTCATGCATCAGCAAGCACCTTTCTTGGACTGTGCTCTAGAACCATGACCTCTAGGTACCTCCCCACCACCCCATCGTCAGGGGCAGTTTTAAAAGGAGATAGAGAAAAACAACTTTGGAGCAGAAATTTAGAAGAAACTACAATGTTTGTGATATAACTCGTAAAATCATTGAGTGGATCGATTTCTCCTTGAGATGTCCTCCAGACTAACTGTCCCTGTGCAAACACACGACAAAATTAAAGGAAATACAATATAGGTCTGCCCCTCTATTACTGCATGAAATTAAGTAGCAGATTTGATTTTTGCAAAAATTAACTCCTATTTCAGAAGCGCCACATTATACAGGCACCTTACCAACTATACTACACCCATCCTTTTTTTCCCCCTCTAAGGAGCACTTTTATTAGTTACCAGATCTCTAACATAAAACATGTGCTTAAGAGAAAACAGCCCTAAGATCCCTTCCCCTTCGCCTAAGGTCTGTCGTTGGCATCTCCGGACTGACAGAGATTAATGGGCCATTCCCCACGTGTGTTCTCCCTCTGTTTCATGCTCCGCAAGTTTTATTTTTCTCAGCAGTTGTAAGCTTTTGGAGATCAGACATGACTCGTAGACCTTAGCAGCACTGAGCTTAAAGAGCATTGCAGGAGAAAAATGGGCAGGTATTCATCTCACGTGTAATCAATACATGATGTAATTCTCTTGAAGAGTATTGGTAATCGTCATAAAGATTTGTGGAGCACTTACTACATGTCCAGCTCTCTGCTGCACTTTGCACGTAGCTTCTTATCTAATCCTATCAAGGACAGGGAGGCTGTGAGCAAGTTGCTCCCTTCTTTAGGATCGAAGGCCAATCCATTAAGTTGAAATTAACTTAATATAGGGTCAATTTCTCTGTTGGCTGCACAAAATCAAGGTTAGTACTTTTGGTGAACATGAACTTTTAGTGATGCGCCTACCTTCGGGAAGAATAATCACAGATAATATCCACTGCACACTTGCAATGTTCCAGGCGCTGGACCAAGCACAGAGCTTTCTATCTGTCCCGTTGACTTTTGTGATGCCCTGAGGTAGGTCCTGGTGTCTTCTCCATTTTACACATGAGGAAGGGGAACTCACAAGAAGCTAAAGACATCTAAGTATCTCTAGAGAGTAAATGTTTTGAAAGCCGGCTATCTGGCATATCCGTTGGTTCTGTTTCTAAGTTTGAAGAGGCCAGGAAGGGCATCATTCATTCCATTGACACAGGTTGATCGAAGGCCTCCCAGGTGCAAGCAGGTGTGAATGCGGGGTGAGCTCAAACACACAGCCTCACATCTTCTCCCTGGCATCCAGCACAGCCGATGGGTTGTGGAAGAGTCACCCATCTGCTTCTGTGCCGGCCCACTGAATCCCTCTGTACATCCAGCCAGTGTAATTTATTTTGTTCCTCCTTTTTGATAATGGGTGTATTGCTCTTTGTCTCCAGACAGCATTTTTCACTCCCTCTCCTCTCTTGCCTGTAAATTAGTTGGTTGTATCTCCAGGAAGCAGAGACCAAACCAGAGAGCATCACTCCAGATGTCTAGCAGGGAGTGCCCCTGGGGTCAATACCTATGGCACATGGTATGTGCCAGAAATAGCCTCAGCGGTGTTTCCCATCCCAACACTGGTGACTTCCCCATCAAAGGGTGGGGTCTATGCTCTATTGACGATGTCTTTTATTTTCTGTACCCTGAGGCTTTGACATCTGAGCCTTGCTGACCCTGGAGAGACTGGCCCTCCCTGACTTAGCCAACGCCTAGCGGTAGTGAACAATTCACCTGCAAGTGGTGTTTTCAAATGCAAACCAGTCAACCCGAGTCCATACCCCAACCACTCCTCTGCAGGGCTCTCACACCCTGGATCACTATCCACCTGTTCCAATCATGCCAGGACCAGGCACCAGACAACCAGGGAAGCTCCTAGGCCCAGTACCTACCAGAGTTACTCAGGCCAGTCAATGATGAGCACACTTACCCTGCCTTGCCTGCTGTATTAGTTCATTTTCACGCTGCTAATAAAGGCATACCTGAGGCCGGGTAATGTATAAAGGAAAGAGGTTTAGTGGACTCACAGGTCTACATGGCTGGGGAGGCCTCACAATCCTGGCAGAAGGTGAAGGAGGAGCAAAGGCAGGTCTTACATGGCGGCAGGCAAGAGAGGGTGTGCAGGGGAATTGCCCTTTGTAAAACCATCAGATCTCATGAGACTTATTCACTACCACGAGAACAGCACAAGACAGACCCACATCTGTGATTCAATTACCTCCCACTGGGTCCCTCCCACAACACATGGGAATTATGGGAGCTACAGTTCAGGATGAGACTTGGGTGAGGACACAGTCAACCCCTATCACCTGCTTCTCTTACAGAAATCCCTAGAAAGGCTCTGGCCCACAGCTTCTCCCTCTGCCTCTGCCTTCGGCTCTATCTGGTGCTCCTGAGTGGCCTGGCATGGCCTGGCATGGTATGGCCTGTCCCCTCCTCTTGGGAACTGTAACAAACTATCTTTTCAAAGGCCGTCGTCTCCTGATTTGTTGGCCTTACTGTACTTCAAATGCTCTATTATACACTGTATTTAAAACATGCCTTCTCCCCTTAAACTGGGTCTCCATGCCTAGCTTTCTAATGAAGTCTAGCAGGACCAGGGCTGCCCGGCTTCCAAGACTAGGCTGTGAAAGGTGACACATCCTTCCCTGGTGCTCTCGGCAGGCACGCTTAAGATGTGTGCACCACCATGCAGGGAGTCCAGGTGCTCCGGGGCATACTCTGGAGGGTCGCATGGAGAGGCTGCCGAGAGAGAACTGGAACAGCCCAGAGAGCCCAGTGCTCCAGCCCCAGCTGCGTATCCCCTGGAGGCCAGCCCTACACCCTCTTTCTGCACGAAAACCACTCCAACGCGTCTAGAATTCTGCCATGTATAATAAGATGACCGCTCTCTAAGCCCCCAGAGTTTGGAAGGATTCTTTACACAGCTGGAGGGGTGTGGGACAGCACCTGCTGGGGGGGAAAGAGGCAGGCTGGGTGGGGAGACATTGAGGTGGGTGTGGCCCCATGGAGGCAACAGCAGCCCCCGGAGGCCCTGACACCGGGCCCTGCAGAGTCCTCCCACACTGAGGAGGGGGGATGTGCCTTCATGCACCCAGAGGCCCGCTGTCCCTGCAGAGCAGCACGACCTTGGGGCAGGGAAGACTGCAGGGGGGACTCAGCCTCGAGATCTCTGCTGTCAGGTCAGCTGGGAAGCAGGGCTGGGTCTACAACCAGTGGAATCTGGTGGCATGGCGTCCATCAGCCCCAGTGCTAACGGTGCCTCCTGGGCAGCACCTGTCGGGGTCATACAGAGGAGTGCCCGTGAAAGGACAGGTATTTGCTGTGTGGAAAAATCTGATGGTTTCTCAAAAGGTCAAACTCAGAGGAACCCCATGAACCGACCAGTCCACCCAAGAGAAATGAAAGCGCGTGTCCTCACCCAAATGCACACGCAGAGGGATGTTCACAGCAGCATCATTCCCAAACCCAAAATGCGGAAACAGCCCCAAAGTCCTTCAATGGACGCCTGGATGAAGAAACGTGGTGTGCACATGCAACGGAATATGATTCAGCCATGAAAAGGAACGCATCACCAACACGGGTCCCAGGCTGGGGGCACCAGGAAAGCAGACTTGGAGACAGAAGCCAGACACGGAAAGCCACGTGGCCTAAGTCCATGTGTGTGAAGTGTCCAGAGGAGGAAAGCCTGTGGAGACTGGAAGGGAGAGGGCTGCGTGCCACAGGCTGGGTGAGGGGACGGGGACGTGGGAAGTGACTGCTTAGTGGGTACATGGTTTCTTTTGGGGGTGATGGAAATGTTCTAAAATTTGATATTGCCCATTATCACCGGACCTGTGAATATATTAAAAACCATGAGGAGTTTGAGACCAGCCTAGCTAACATGGTGAAACCACCGTTTCTACTAAAAATACAAAAATTAGCCAGCTGTGGTGTCATACGTCTGTAATCCCAGCTGCTCAGGAGGCTGAGGCAAGAGAATCGCTTGAACCAAGGAGGCGGAGGTTGCAGTGAGCCGAGATCACGCCTTGTACTCCAGCTTGGATGACAAGAACAAAACTCCTTCTCAAAAAAAAAAAGAAATTTTACATATTAAAATGGTGAATTGTGTGGCTTGTGGATTATATCTTACTTTATAGTAGATACAGAAAGCTTTGTTGGCAGAATGCCAGGGCTGGAAACCCAACTGCCACCCACAAGCTCTGTGACCCTAAGGTGGTTCCTCAGCTTCTCAGGGCTCAGTTTCTTCATCTGCAAAGTGGGGGCAACAATTGGGCCGACCACGCAGGGTCTGGACTGAAATGACTGATGTGTGTGCAGAGCTTAGGGCAGTGGTGGGCAGGTGGGCTGCGTGCCCTCCGTGTCGGCTGTGACTGCCTGCCCTCCCTCTCTCCCTCCAATTCCCATGCCCAGACCCTCCTCCCTCATACCTGGGCAGCAGCGCACAAAAAACGCCTGCTCCAACTTCAGCCTGGAGGAGTCTCCTTCCTTTGCCTGAGAAAGCATTTGCTCACAGAAGCCTGCGTGGATGTGGCAGGTAGCAGGCTCTGGCCAAGGTGCCTCCCGCAAGCCCCCTCTGCCGCCTCTCCCACTCTTAGACAGTAGATGCCGTCAGGACCCCGGCCCAGGGCTTGGGGCATGGAATTGTCTGCAGGTCTAGCTGGAGGCAGGGTCGGGATTCCGCTCGCTGGGCTGGAAGGTCCGTGGATAGGATATTGTGTGACTCCGAGCTGCACCCAGAACCTGGCCCGCCCCAGCAGGCAGGAGGGGCCCCACAAACACTGGATGAATAGGCTGCGACTTCAGCAACCACCTGCAGGAAGGTCCCTGGGGACAAACACTGTTCGACGGCCAGTTCTCCACAGTGGAGGGTGCCATCGGGTGCTTCCGGGACTTCACTTGGCTCCTCTGTGAGCTGGTGCAGATGCGCAGGGCTCCAGGCCTGCCATACAGAGGCGGCCTGGGCTGTGTGCCTCATTCACACTATCTCGGAGCATGAGCTGGCTCAGGATCCTCCTCGCTGACCTGCCCAGCCTTTCTCAAGATCTGCAGGGTTGAGGCTGTGGCTTCAAAGTGCAGGGAGGCCCAACAGAGCCCCTGCAGTGGCTCCCGGGATGTGCCTTCATGCACCCAGAGGCCCGCTGTCCCTGCAGAGCAGCACGACCTTGGGGCAGGGAAGACTGCAGGGGGGACTCAGCCTCGAGATCTCTGCTGTCAGGTCAGCTGGGAAGCAGGGCTGGGTCTACAACCAGTGGAATCTGGTGGCATGGTGTCCATCAGCCCCAGTGCTAACGGTGCCTCCTGGGCAGCACCTGTCGGGGTCATACAGAGGAGTGCCCGTGAAAGGACAGGTATTTGCTGTGTGGAAAAATCTGATGGTTTCTCAAAAGGTCAAACTCAGAGGAACCCCATGAACCGACCAGTCCACCCAAGAGAAATGAAAGCGCGTGTCCTCACCCAAATGCACACGCAGAGGGATGTTCACAGCAGCACCATTCCCAAACCCAAAATGCGGAAACAGCCCCAAAGTCCTTCAATGGACGCCTGGATGAAGAAACGTGGTGTGCACATGCAACGGAATATGATTCAGCCATGAAAAGGAACGCATCACCAACACGGGTCCCAGGCTGGGGGCACCAGGAAAGCAGACTTGGAGACAGAAGCCAGACACGGAGAGCCACGTGGCCTAAGTCCATGTGTGTGAAGTGTCCAGAGGAGGAAAGCCCGTGGAGACTGGAAGGGAGAGGGCTGCGTGCCACAGGCTGGGTGAGGGGACGGGGACGTGGGAAGTGACTGCTTAGTGGGTACATGGTTTCTTTTGGGGGTGATGGAAATGTTCTAAAATTTGATATTGCCCATTATCACCGGACCTGTGAATATATTAAAAACCATGAGGAGTTTGAGACCAGCCTAGCTAACATGGTGAAACCACCGTTTCTACTAAAAATACAAAAATTAGCCAGCTGTGGTGTCATACGTCTGTAATCCCAGCTGCTCAGGAGGCTGAGGCAAGAGAATCGCTTGAACCAAGGAGGCGGAGGTTGCAGTGAACCGAGATCACGCCTTGTACTCCAGCTTGGATGACAAGAACAAAACTCCTTCTCAAAAAAAAAAAAGAAATTTTACATATTAAAATGGTGAATTGTGTGGCTTGTGGATTATATCTTACTTTATAGTAGATACAGAAAGCTCTATTGGCAGAATGCCGGGGCTGGAAACCCAACTGCCACCCACAAGCTCTGTGACCCTAAGGTGGTTCCTCAGCTTCTCAGGGCTCAGTTTCTTCATCTGCAAAGTGGGGGCAACAATTGGGCCGACCATGCAGGGTCTGGACTGAAATGACTGATGTGTGTGCAGAGCTTAGGGCAGTGGTGGGCAGGTGGGCTGCGTGCCCTCCGTGTCGGCTGTGACTGCCTGCCCTCCCTCTCTCCCTCCAATTCCCATGCCCAGACCCTCCTCCCTCATACCTGGGCAGCAGCGCACAAAAAACGCCTGCTCCAACTTCAGCCTGGAGGAGTCTCCTTCCTTTGCCTGAGAAAGCATTTGCTCACAGAAGCCTGCGTGGATGTGGCAGGTAGCAGGCTCTGGCCAAGGTGCCTCCTGCAAGCCCCCTCTGCCGCCTCTCCCACTCTTAGACAGTAGATGCCGTCAGGACCCCGGCCCAGGGCTTGGGGCATGGAATTGTCTGCAGGTCTAGCTGGAGGCAGGGTCGGGATTCCGCTCGCTGGGCTGGAAGGTCCGTGGATAGGATGTTGTGTGACTCCGAGCTGCACCCAGAACCTGGCCCGCCCCAGCAGGCAGGAGGGGCCCCACAAACACTGGATGAATAGGCTGCGACTTCAGCAACCACCTGCAGGAAGGTCCCTGGGGACAAACACTGTTCGACGGCCAGTTCTCCACAGTGGAGGGTGCCATCGGGTGCTTCCGGGACTTCACTTGGCTCCTCTGTGAGCTCGTGCAGATGCGCAGGGCTCCAGGCCTGCCATACAGAGGCGGCCTGGGCTGTGTGCCTCATTCACACTATCTCGGAGCATGAGCCGGCTCAGGATCCTCCTCGCTGACCTGCCCAGCCTTTCTCAAGATCTGCAGGGTTGAGGCTGTGGCTTCAAAGTGCAGGGAGGCCCAACAGAGCCCCTGCAGTGGCTCCCCTCCCAGAGAGGCCAGGAGGAGCTCGGCATGCCCCCTGGGCTGGCCCAAGGGCAAGACAGGCTCTTGACCTCCCCATGGGGGCTGCTGACCCTGGAGCAGAGGCACCAGAGGCCAGGCTTGGCCTGGGGCCCTGCCAGCCGCAGGTCATTCATTCCTTTCCTCCAAAACACACTGCCGTCTCAGAGGGTTTGTCAGAGGAAGCAGTGGTGTGCTCTTGGGAAGGTCTGAAGCCAACGGGGCTGGAAGGAGAGTGATTTGCTACTTATACCTCGAAGATTTAATTCTGTTTGAAGGCCACCCCTCCAGTGCCACTTCCTAGAGATAATCGTGCAGTTTATAAGAAACTACGAGACTCATTTCAGAAAGCGCTTCCAGGAGGCTGAAGCCGGCGGTCTGAGAGTTGGATGGGCCCTTCCTCCCACCAGCAGGGGCTGCGGGCGCAACCTCATTGCGGAAAGAGCAACCTTCTCTGGAGGTGAAGCTGGGTGGGAGGGTGGGGGACGAGAAGAGGCTGCAGAGGAGGGGGGGCTCTGAATCCACCCAGCCAGGCCAGCCCTGTCTCTAGGACTACGAAGAATGTTCCAGAAGGGCTAGAGTGCTGTTTGTCTCAGGGGAGAGGGCGTGGTGGGAGGGCTGCTGGACTGGCAGAGTACCAGGGGGAATTCCTAGGAACTCCACTGGCATCTCTGAGACCCAGCAAGGCAGAGGGTGGGCGGGGCTGCATGGCACAGGGGCTCCCAGACCTCAGCTGTGGAGGTGGGGCCCTGTCTGCCCCCTCACTTTGGAAACCTAATAGGGTTTGCTTGCTTATTTATTTATTTATTTTTTAAAGAAATTTGCTGTTTTCCAGGCAGCTTCCTTGAAAGCCAGGGTCTCTCTCCTCTATAGTTAGGTTGTTTACATTGCAAAAGCCTAATCCTCCTGTTAGGCTGTATTGTGTCTCCTGGGCTCCTTCATGAAAGGCATTTGTCCAGGATTACTCCTTCACAGCAGACGAGAGCCTCCAAGACAGCTCCACTCTGAGAACGGGCCTTGGGGCTGCAGCGTGAGCATCAGGGGCTCCAAAGAGGGGGTCAGGCTCGAGCCACTTGTGTACATGTGCTGCTCCCGGCCTGAGCACCCCAGGCTGGCTGCGAAATCTAGGGTGAGCAGAAAGGGAGGCAGATTCTCACTGTAAGAAGCACGGGGGAAGACCCCGTTTGAGTGGCCTGTTTCCCTTTTGGTTTTGAGCCTGTGGTTTCCCCAAAGGATGTCCACATCCTAATCCCTGGAATCTCTGGACATGTCACCTGACACGGAACAAGGGACTTTGCTGATGTGATTAAGGACTCTGAGATGAGGAGAGGATCCTGGAGAATGTAATCACAGGGGTCCTTGAGGAGGGAGGCAGGAAGGTCAGAAGAGGAAGCAAGAGGCCAGAGTGATCCCAGGAAGGGTCGAAAGCGACGTTACACAGGCAGCTCCAGAAACTGCAGAAGGTGGGAAGCAGACTCTCCTGGGAGCCTTTGGAAGGAGCACGGCCAGCCCTGATCTCAGCGCTGAAACACTCGTTGTAGACTTCTGGCCTCCAGAGCTGTAGGAAAATGAAGCCGGTTGCTGTTTTGTTTTTGCTTCTAGAGACAGGGTCTCACTCTGTGGCCCAGGCTGAAGGCCAGCAATGGTGGCAATAGTGCAACCACAGCTCATGGTAACCTCAACCTCCTGGCTCAAGTGATCCTCCCACCTCAGCCTCCCGAGGAGCTGGAGCCACAGATGTGCACCTCCATGCCTGGCTAATTTTTCTTTTTCTTATTTTAGGTAGAGACAGGGTCTTGCTGTGTTGTCCAGGCTGGTCTTGAACTTCTGGGCTCAAGTGATCCTCCTGCCTGCCTCAGCCTCCCCAAGTGCTGGGATTACGGGCGTGAGCCACCGTACCTAGTCAAGTTGTGTTGTTTTAAGCCATCGAGTTGGTGGTTGCTTGTTACAGCGGCCACAGGAGACCCATGCAGCCAGAGTCCCTCTCCTGCCCTGCCCCCAACGCCAGTCAGCCACGAGACTGGGAGGGTCCTGCCCTGGGAGAGTCCGGCATGAACACAGGGACCAGGTGCAGCAGCTGGACTCCAGACAGGAAGCACTCTGTCCTGAGAGCTGCCCACACCAAGATTAGGGTTTGGGCCCCCAAGAAACCCCCATCCAATCTCTTCCCCACCTCCTTTGTCCCCCAGCAGACCTGCTTCTCACTCACGTTCCTTTTCTCCCTTGGCTCCAGCTTTATCCTAGACCGCCTGCCTCCAGCAGAACGAATCAAGAAGATTACAGGGCAGGCGGGTGTGAGAGCAGCTCCCGGGGCGAAACCAGAGGAAAATCCCCTGGCCCTGTTTCCCCAAACTTCCCTTTGATTTTTAATATTTTTCAAAAGTTTCTTCATCTCAAAATTTCCGGATGCGATGTCCCTGGCAGCTCACACAGCAAGTTTTGGCAAACACCGATGTCTTACTTCTCATTGGGCTGCAAGAAATTAGAGTAATCACCCCTGACACACAAAGGCATGAACTCCCGATGCAATTAAGGAGAGGTGAGGGGATGAAAGGAATCCTGGCTGTGGATGAACTCTCCTTCTCTCCTTTTCCCTTAGAAGTCACAAGAGGCAACTTGCAGTCTAGTTGGCTTGGGGGCACCTGGGGTTGGGGTGTGGCAATGTGGGCAGGAGGTGGGATCCTTGGCCTCAGCAGAGGGGGCCCCCAAGGTCGTACCTTTTGGCGTGGTTCTGCCAGAGATGATGTGAGCTCCAAGTTCTGGAGCTCCCTTCCAGGCTCGTATCTTTACTTTGGCGCAAGAGGGCAGTTAGGGCAAGTTCCTCGCTGTCCCCAAGGCTCCTCTGCCCCTCAGCTGTGAAGTGGGGTGGCGGTACCACCTAGCTTGCAGAGCTGGGTGCAGGTTTAAGGAGGCACGATTGAAACCTGGTGCCTGGCACAGGGAAAGCTCAAAAATACATGGTGCCATTCTTCATGTCATCCTCACCTCCACCCCATCAGCACCACCTCCCATGCAACCCTCCTCAGCGACGACGGCGGCTGTGGCTTCATCTCCTTCCCTGAAGACGAGTGCGGCTCCCTTCTCTTTGTGTTGGATCTGGGGCCCCGGGAACAGCTGGGCACATGGCTGGTGTGTAGTAGCAGTTCACTGCTTAGACGCTGCTGCTGTCTACGGAGGGTCGCTCACTTGGTTGTGGTTGCTGTTCTAAGGCCTCTTATGGAGTCACCATGACACATCCCTCAAAGCCAGGGTGCGAGTTACATCCCATCACCAGGCCGAGCGCCATCCACACAGCAGCCCCAGATGTGGGGATGGTCACTGTGGTTGCTATGGCCAACTTGCCATGTAGGCTAAGATGGTGCCCCTTACACACACACAGACATCCTGTCTCTCTCACCCTCACACAATCCCACACTCATTCACTCCCACATTTACACACGTACACGCTCACACGCATGCATACAGTGGGGCATTCATTTACACACACTCACACCCATGCACACACACATCCTCACACATATGCATCCTCACACACTGTGAAACACACACGCACTGGCTCCACGGTCACCCCACACCCACACACTCTACGAGGGGCACACAGGCCTCTCCAACTGCGCCCTCCCTGCACCATGCAGACCCCCAGATCTGGCCTGGGAGGGGATGACACGCGCCACTGGGAGCAGGCCTCTGGTGTCCCATCCCCTGTCTGGGCTGGTGAAAGTGCAGGTAGCTCCTTGGCCGCCTGACCCCGTGCATTGGATGCTGCCTGTGGGCTGGGCCAGAGGTCGCCGTTCCCTCGCACACACCAATGCCCTGTGAGGCATCACGGTGGGGACGGGAGCTCACACCTCAACTTAGAGACCCAGTCTACTCACAACCACTTTTAATGAATGCAGTTAAAAAGGGTGCTCACATCCCTGTAGGGCCCTTGTCACAATGCCCACCGTAACAGCCCAGCCCTGCGGGTGCCTGGCTGGGGTCTGCTTCTCCCCAGCACTTCCAGACCTGGCAGCTCCATCCAACATTGGCGGCCGCAGGGCCTGACCTGGACTGAACCCCGGAGCCCGTGATGGGCTGGCCACTCCAGGGCGGGGCCTGAATTCTGCAGCTGCTCCTGAGGCCAAAAGCTGTTCTGAGGGTGCGGTGGGCTGCCAGGCTCCACTGACGCCCTCCCGCACTGCAGGCGCCTCTCTGGAGCCTCCCGTATGTCCACCATCAGATCCCATGGTCTGCGGTCTGCGGAGAGGGTGGGGACTGACTCTCAACACCTCTGTGTGAACTGGATTCCCTGGGGGACTGGGGGGAATAACAGAGAAGCTCGCAGAGTGCCCCTGAGCCCAGAGCTGTTTCTGATCTCTCCTTAAAAGCAGTCTCTGTGGAAATAGCCCAAATGACCATCAGTGGATGAACAGATACACAATTGTGGTCCATCCGCACAACAGAATATCATCCAGTCACAGAAAGCGAGGAAGCGCTGATCCATGCTACAACGTGGATGAACCCCAAAAACATGATGAGAGAGGCCAGATACAAAAGGCCACGTAGCATATGATTTTATTTCCACAGAATGCCCAGAACAGGCGAATCGCAGAGACGGAGAGCAGAGGACCGGGGGAGGAACTGGAGGTCGGGTGGGGAGTGAGCAGTGACCGATCACAGGTTCAGGCTTTCCTTTGGGGTGATGACAACGTTAGGAAGTAGAGAGAGGTGTTTACACAGCCTTGTGAAGATATTAAATGCCACTGAACTGTATGCTTGAAAAGGGTTCATTTTATGTTACACGCATTTCAACTCAATTTTTTAAAGTGACCTCTGATTTTTAAAATACGAGTCAATATTCCCAGTGACTCATTTGACCATGGGAAAATCCACTCTTTTATGGGCCAAATGTTTGCAAGGCTAGAGTTCTGTCTGAAATGGAAACTTCATCAACAGCTGGGCATTCGGTGGCCAGGCTTTTACTTGGAAAATTGGACCAGATTTCTTGGCCATCATCTTAATTGTGTTCAACACAGAGGGACAGAAATTTCTAAATCACAACTTCGTCTGAGTGGAGAAATCAAGCCCCAAATTCTTAAAGGGATATAGGAAAGCAAGTCTCCCAGCCATGCTTTTTGAGAGGGATGTTGGTGAAGGGCGTTTAGTCCTCCCCATCATAGAAGAGAAATATCTGGCCACCCAAAATGCGGGAACTGGGTTCTGTGGACTGGGAAGGTTTGAGAAGAGTATAAAAAATGGGGGAGGTTCGCCTTTCCCAACTGCAGCCAGATGAAGCACAAGGCTCTCCTGCATGTGCTTCCAGAATATCTCCAGGCAGCCAGAATGTGTCCAAATGCCAGGAGAAAAAATAGAGTACAACAGTGTCAATGACCACAGCAGTAATGAAAACCAGGCTAATAATCATGATACCCTCTACCAAGCCCAGCCCCATGTGGCATCCTATGCAGCAGCTAGGACGACATTAGTGCCCCATTTCATTCTCCTGTGTCTCAGTCCCTACATCTGAACAACAGGATAAATAACAGTGTCCACTTCATTATGCTGTCATCATTATTGAATGAAGGTTCAACTACCAATATTCCACTTTTTAACAAAAGCCTCAACTCACATTTATTGGCAAGTGTTGATGTCATCTGGGTCCAGTTCCATGCTGCCAGCAGAAGAACCATTCCTTATCTTCCCACGATGCGCTATACTTCTCACCAGCTTTGCCTGCATTTGGCAAGCAGGAGTCATCAATAGCCTGGAGTCAATGAGAAGTTTGCAAAGTTGCTGAGAGGTCAGGCTTTTGTGAATGAATTATAAGAGGATAATACAAAACAAAAATAAAAAAATACCCTGGGGAAAAACAATTTATCTCATGCCAGCTAGGCCTTGAGAAGGTCATTTCTAAATTACTGTCTCCAGCTGAATTTTAAACAACCACTGAAGGTAGAGAAAGGCGGGTGGGGAAGCAAGTGTGGACAGGGCGCAGAAGGCTTCAGGAAAGACAAGACCAGGGGGAGGGAGTCAGACTTTGGGAGAGGAGGCTGCAAACCTGTGGGTCTCAGCCTGTTCAGATTGCTGTAACCAGCTACCGTAGACCACGTGGTTTATAAGCAAGAGAAACTTATTTCACACAGTTCTGAGGCTGGGCATCCAAGATAAAGACAGATTGGTGTCTGCCGAGGGTCCTTCCCACATAGACGCAGGCGCCTTGCTGTGTGTTACAAGGTGGGAGGGACGAAGGGGCTCCCTTGGGCCTCTTTCCTAAGGGCACTGACCCCATCCACGAGGCTCCAGTCTCATGACTGATCATCTCCCAGAGGCTCCACCTCCTAGAACCATCAGCTTGGAGGTAAGAATTTCAACATAGGAATTTTGTGGGGGACGCAAACGTTCGGACCATAGCGTTGTGCCCTCTGCAGAGCGGGCTGGGATTATAAAGTGCCCACTGTGCAGAAAGGACCTGAAGCAGAAAGCGTGCCCAGTCTCAGCCAGGATGGAATAGTTACTGCAGCGTGGACAAGGAAGGCATGTCAGAAAAAAAAAAAAAACCCGCCATTACCATCATCATCGTTATTATCACCATCATCGCTAGCGTTTCCTGAGCCCTTGCTGGTTCCAGAGATGGTGCAAAGTGCCTTGCAGGCATCATTTCACTCAATCCTCCCAACAGCCTGGGGACGTGTGTTCTACAGTTACCCTATCTGCTGGATGAGGAAACTGAGGCTCAGAGGGGTTAACAATTTGCCCAACGTCCAACAGCAGGTGAGGAGTGTGGGGAGCAGGACCCGCAAGAGCCATGGCAAGGCTGAATGGTGAACGCCTGTGCAAGGGAAGGGGCTGCGTTTCTGCTGGGAATAATCGCCAGATACCATTCTTCACACTGTGATGTGCAAACTCACTGCTTTTCACTAATTCTAAGACACAGTCTTTGTATTTTAACCCCTCTAAAGTTGGGATGCTGTGTCATGGCTTAGTCTTCGAAGGCAACAATAATGGAATCAATGGTATTTTAGACTTAATGATAAATTGGATTCCCAAGCCCGAGTTCCTAGAACTATTAAGTTTTCGTTGTATGGCAGGCATTTATTTTCTTCTTGTGGCCACTGGAGTTTAAAAACAAAAAAAGCAACTTCTAGAGCAGGAGGGTCCAAGCTTTTGGCTTCCCTGGGACACAGATTGTCTTGTGCCACACATAAATTACACTAACACTAACGATAGCTGATGAGCTTAAAAACAAAAATCACAAACATTTCTCACAATGTTCTAAGAAAGTTTACAAATTTGTGATGGGTTGCATTCGAAGCTGTCGTGGGCCACATGCAGGCCGTGGGCCACAGGTTGGACAAGCTTGTTCTAGATAAAGAAAAAAAATGTGTGTGTATATGTGTGTGTGTGTGTGTATGTGTGTGTATATAGGCTGTTAATAAATCACCCAGTTTATGGTGCATGTTATATAAATAACCTAGTGTTCAGATTTCAGATTATCTATTGCTCTTTAACAAATAAAAAATGTAGCAGTTTATAAACATGGTTTTCTTGCAATTCCATGGGTCTGGAATTCCTGCTGGGCTGGGCTAGGTGACTCTTCTGTTCTCCTTGGCCTGGACAGGGCCCATGTGGAGGTATCTGGTTCCGAGAAGAGCTGTTCTGGAGGGTCCACATGACCTCACTCACACCCTGGCAGGAAGGGCTGGAAGGCTGGGCTCAGCTAGGACTGTGGGCTATCCACATGACCTCGCCAGCACGCCAGCCTCAGGTAGAAGTATTTCTTCTGTGGTGGCTGAAAGCTTTGGAAGCACGTGTTCCAGGAGACCAGGCAGAGCTGCAGGGCCAGGATGGTGTAGCCTAAGAAGGC
>NW_012102388.1:1157866-1175935 GCF_000951045.1 Mandrillus leucophaeus
ATCACAGAGGCGTCCTGAGGAGGTGACCTGTGACAAGCTATCTGAATGATGGCAGGGAATGGCTGTGGGACTCCCTGGGAAAGTGCATTTGGGGACGGGGAAGAGCGCGGCGTGCCAAGGCTGCAGGGTGGAGCAGAGTGGGCTGGGGTCCCCCAGGGACAGAGGATGGGTCTGTGAGGGCCCGGAGTCAGGGGGGCTGGGACAAGGACCAGGAGGAGGTCAGGAGGTCAGGAGCCAGGCCAGGGGTTCTCAGGGGCCATGGCACACGGTGTGAGTTTTATGCCAGGTGCATTGGGACCCATCCTAGCACCTGCCTGGAGGCGGAGTCACTGAGCAGCTGAGTCATTTGTGGCTGGTGACCAGCAGGGCCTATCTGGAGGAGGGGTGGTGTGGTGAGCCCAGCCTGCCCTTAGCACACCCGCACAGGGGTGAGACTGGGCTGCACCCACCCGCCTCCGGGCCGGCCCCTGCACCTCGGATGACTCCTCCCGGCTTGTCATTCCTGCCCACGCTTGGCTCACAGGCCTCACAGCCACTTGGGGCCTGTGCTTCCCGGTGACAGGAAGCCTCACGCAGTTTAGAAGGGGACCTGGGCCTCTGCCACAGTCAGGGTCAAGGCAATGAAGGGCAGGGGTGGGGGCAGCCAAGCGAAGCTGGCTAGGAGAAAGCATCACCTGGAGACGCTCCAACGCCCAGCCTGGAAAGGGTTCCACCTGCCTCTGCATTCGTTTGGATGTGTCTTTCGTAAAAATCAAAGAAAAAAAGCAATGCTTGTTTCAGCTGTCAACAGGGAGCTCCAGGGTTGCCCATAAGTTCAGGAGAAGCCGTTCTGTCCCTCTTGATATCCTCAAAATATCAAACGTTCACTGGTGCGGCCTTCTGCACTGGGTGTTTCGTCAAGCTTTCTTGATTTTTAAAAACTTTTTTACAACCCCTTTAGCCCTCAACAAATATGTAGTCCACATCAGTGCATAATAAATGTCTGCTAATTGTGTGATGGTGGTAGGCAGAATAATGGCACCCCCCACCAAAATGTCCACATCCAAGCCCCTGGGCCGGTGAATATGTCACCTTACATGGCAAAAGGGGCTTTGTGGATGTGAGTAAGGGTTTAGGAACTCTTGAAACGGAAAGATTTTCCTGCATTACGCAGATGGGACCAGTCTAACCACAGAAGTACTAAATGTTGGACGACTGCTCCCAGCTGTGGTCACAGAGAAACAGGATGGCAGAAGAAGGGTCAGAGAGAGGAGAAATTGGTGGCTCTGAAGATGGAGGAAGGGGCCACACACCAAGGAACGTGGGTGCTCCTACTGGCTGAAAAAAGAGGGGACTGGATCTTCCCTGAGAGCCTCCCCAAGGAACACAGAACTGGCGACTCCTTGATTTCAGAACTTCTGACCTCCAGAGCTGTAAGAAAATAAACATGTTTATTTTGTGGCTTGTTTTAAGCCACTAAATTTGCGGTAATTCATTAGGGCAGCCATAGAGTCTCCTCCAGTGACGAACTCGTGTCTCCTCCCCCTATTCTGTGGCGAGACGCACATTCTCCTGAAAGACCCAGTCTATCATTTTTGAGATAGGATGTTTTTCTCCCCAGGCCTTTTTCAGTTGCAAGTTCCTAAGACCAAACTCAAATGTCTAAAGGAAGAAAAGAGGAATGCATTGACTCTGAGGGCAAGAGAAGGATCTGGGCACTGCTAGACTCAAATACAATCATCAAAACCATCTCTCAGCCCTGCTCTCCTCCAGGTGTCCTCGTTCTCAGGCCGTTTGCTCCCCACCATGTCCCTTATGCAGGGTTCTCAGCTGATACCCTCTGTGCTTCAAGCCCAGCGGAAATGAACCTTGTTTTTCTCACCTGTGTGAACTGAAGTTCTAAGCCTGGTGGCTATTGGCCAGAACGGGGTCACATGCCTATCCCTGAACCAATCACAGTGGCCAAAGAGATGCCATGCTCTGATTGGCCAGGTCTGCACATGCCCATCCCTGCAGAGAGAGAGGGCTGAGAATAAGGGGAGATGAGTTCCCCGGAAAAAAATATAATATCCCGTTTCTGGGAGATGGGAGAAGTGGATGCTCAGTGTCGAAACAAATGTCTCCTGTGGGAATATTGAGAATTCACTGGTTTTGCAAAAGGTCATCTGGAAGCCCTTTGATGAGGCGGTGTTTGAAAATTTGCAATGCCGTTTGGAGAAATGATGCTCCCACTGAACGTTTGGATTCACCCGTCCCGGTCACTCCAGCATGAGGCACGGACGTCACCACCGACCCTTGAGTCCGATGGGAAAGTCCACCTCCTGGGCCTGGGCATGGGCACCTCACCCTGAGGTCTCTCCCAGTCCTGGTTCCACCCTCTGGGAATCCCTCCTGATTGTTTTCTGTCCTGCTGGGACTGGGAACATTCACTCTTGTGTTTGTTTTCACAGAGTTTGCAAACTGGAGCCTTGGCCTTGAACCAGGGAAATAATCTGCTTTTTCCATCCGCCCACTGCCATCCCCAACTGGCCCCTGGAAGAGCCCTGGGAACACTGTGGGTAGGACCTCTGCTTAGCTGGAGAGAAGATGGTATGCCAGTCAAAGCTCCCAGCTGAGCTTGGCTGAGCTTGGCCACCCCTCAGCACAGCCCATCTCGGCTGGGCTGTATGACTGTCACCCAAGTCAAATCCTTCCCTCCCATGAGCGATGATTTACACTCTTCCAGCTGCCCCAAGACCTTGTTCAGATCCTCTGAAATAGCTCCAAAGGTGCGGATCCAGATGAGACTCAGAGGTCAGGGCCCAAGCCCCTCCCCACCATCAGTCTCTGTAATATCACCCCACTTTCAAGGGTCAGACGCTACAGTACTGAAGGCCAAACACACACACACCCAGGGGACGTCAGTCCTTCAGCACAGCAACAGAAGGTGACTCACAGCTAATTCTGCTTAGGCTACACTAAATTGGCACAGTCAGACTAAAATATTTTTGACTAATTCATTTGGCAAGAGCATCAAAGCCCAAAAAGGCTTGAGTCCAAGTTTCCCCCTCTTTTAAAAATAAAATAAAACAGAAACAAAAACAAATACTGGCATGAAGAGAGGCAAAACTCTGACTATCTTTCATCTTCTATGTTCACAAGAATGGAGGTGCCACAGGGCATGACCTGCGTCTGGGCCGTTCACTGTGACATCCTGCTCCTAGCATCCTGCCTGGCCCAGAGCAGGTGCTCAAGAAGTGTTTGCGGGATGGTGTTGCTAGACAAGAAAACACCCTACACTTGATGGCACAAAACGACCGTTTGATTTTACTCATGGCTTCTGAGGAGCCAGAGCTTGGACAGGGCATGCTTGGGCTGTTTTCTCTCCGTTCTATGTTCTGGGGCCTGGGCTTTGAGCACTCATGTGTGTCCAGGACTGACTCAGTAACTGGAGGTGTCTGGCCACACATGTGGTGGTTGCGGCTGACTGTCTGCGGATTGGGGTCTCAACTGGTTTGTTGACCACAGCACCTACTCACGTGGCCTCTCCATGTGGCCTCTCCACATGGGCTAGCTTGGGCTTCCTGGTAATATGGTGGCTGGATTCCAGGAGTAGCATCTTCAAAAGAACCAGGAGGACGCTTTGTTACTGTCTATGGCTTATCCTCAGAAGCATCTTATCCTCATAGCATCACTTCTGTAGTCACAAGCCCACTCGAATTCAAGGGGAAGAAATATAGGCCCCTCCTCCGGATGGGAGGGTTGGGGTCAGCGTCACCATGTGAGATGAGCCTGTGGGATGGCAGGTGGTGTTGCAGCTGGTTTGAGGAGCATGGTGTGCTGCAGATGATGGATGGATGAGACGCAGATGGGAAAGTAAACCAAAGCATCTTTGAGGTGACTTGACTTACTCAACGCCACTGAAAGGTTTCACATGTGGCCTTAAGTATAATGGAGAATCACTACAAGTGGCCAGATGGACCTGAGGTTTGGAGTTGAATCACCATCAGCCTTTTAACCTGCATGGCAAGGCAGTGTTGCGGCTAAAAGTGAAGCCATGCTGGGCATGGTGGCTCACACCTGTAATCCCAGCACTTAGGGAGGCCAAGGTGGGCGAATTGCTTGAGCCCAGGAGTTCAAGACCAGCCTGGGCAACATGGTGAAACCCTGTCTCTCCAAAAAAATAAAAATAAAATAGCCACTAGCCAGGCACAGTGGCATGTGCCTGTAGTCCCAGCTACATGGGAGGCTAAGGCAGGAGAATCACTTTAGCCCAGGAGGCAGAGGTTTCAGTGAGCCCGGATCATGGCATTGCCCTCCAGCCTGGGTGACAGGAGTGCAACCCTATCTCAAAAACAAACAAACAAACCCAAAACAAACAAACAAAAGTGAAGCTAGATCAACGTCAGTGTTCCAGCCATGAGGTTGTGTTATCATTTTGCAAGACATTATCATTAGGAAAACTCAGTAAAAGGTACATGGGATCTCTGTATTATTTGTGAACCGACAATGATCTCTGTAAAAATTTCAATTAGAAAAATGTGGAGCCAGGCTGCCAGGATGTAAGGCTCAAGTCTGTCACTCACCAGCTGGGCAAAGCCAGGTCCACAACTTACTCTCTTTGTGCCCAGTTTCCTCATCTGCAAAAGGAGGCTAATAATAATAGTAGTAGTAATAACAGTATCAGCTTCATAGAGTTGTGGGGACACACAAAGCTAATCCGCAGAAAAGGATTGGAAAGAACAGCTCACGCTGAAATGTCCTCATGGAATTTCACCAGCTTCCTTGTGATAGGAGATGTCTTTCCATAGAACCCACAGGCCCTGAAGATGACCCACATTAAAATTAGGAACAAGCAGGACGAGGGAGCCGGTGATGACTGTCTTGGAAAAGTCACACCCTGGAGACATCTGTCCAAGAGATCCACTGGAAAGTTGTACGTTAGCCAAAGCAGTCCGCTGGCTGTAGGCATCGCCCATGACACCAGCAGAAAGAGCCAGGGTGGACAAAGATAGCAAGTGTTTAAAAGAGCTGGCCTGTGGCATCAGGAGGCACAGGTTCCTGGGACAGATAGCCTGCATGCCGTGCCATCTCCCAGACACTGAAAGGTCTGAGCTTGGAGAGGAAGACATTCGAGTTCGTGATTTGGAGGGTCATGCTAGGTGCCAAGCTCTCTCGCTTTTTTTCTCATATTTAATACTTACAACAACTTATAAGACAGCTTTTATGACATTCCCCACTTGACAGCTTAGTTTGCAGAGGTGCAGAGAGGACAAGAAACGTGCCTAAGGCCACCCAGCTAGGAAGTGAAGCAAAACAAGAGTTGAAGCCAGCTGGCTGGCTCCATCTCCTTCGTCTGCTCCTGGCTGCCTGCGTCAGAGACGACCCCTTGGGCCGGGGCTGCACACCTGGCTCTCACCTGCCCCCAGATACCTTGGTGCTAACGCCTGCCTTTGCATTTTTGCCTATCCTGTGATTGCAGATGAGCTGCTTGCCCTACTGTGTGCACGGATGGCTCAGAGTGGGCGCAGCCGGCCTGCTGGCACAGTCCACACTGTGATTAGCAGCAGCAGAGCCCCTGGATACCCCTGCCCGGAGCTCGGCGGGGTCAGCCATGCGATGGCACCATCGGATGAGCTGGCGAGGGCCTCCCAGACAGGCAGAAAAAGGGCTTGGCAGCTGCACCATGTGTATGTAAATCCCAGGTGGATGTCCCTGGCCTCAGTTTGTCAGTCTATAAAATGGGCATCATTTGGCTGTTCTGAGGATTAAATGAGGGGTTACAGGCAAAGAGCTTTGGGTTCCTCAGAGAGAAATCCAGACAGTTAGCAAAATAACAGGAGTAGCTAAAAATCCTGAAGGCCCTTGGCACCTTTTTCCTGTACTCTAGACAGATGCCATCTCCCTGGCGCCATCTGTGCCCACACCCACAACCCACTCATCTGTCAGGGGCAGGGGTGGAGGGCACGCTTCAGCTTTCTTGGGATTCTCCCCAACAAAATTGGAGCAGTTTGTTCATTCTTGAGTCCACCCCGCATGCTCTGGGCCCTGCTGGGCACAAAAGGAAACCACCCTTCTTGCCTCCCTTGCTGCCTGGCTGCTAGGTGGGTTGAAACAAAGGAGGCCCTGGCAGCAGAAACCTGGAGGCCAGGAACAGAGAAGCTGGTGTCTGTCCCTCTCTCTCTGCCCTGCAGAGGCAGCTTTTCCTCACGGCTCTGCCTCCCACAGGACAGGCCTCCTCCAGGGTCCCTGCTCCTGTCCAGGTGGCAGGGCTCGGCTCTAGCTCAGAGAGGCCCAGGTCAGGTGACATATCTCCTCCCGGTGTCCCTCCAGCCCAGGGGAGGTGGAGCCCCCTGCTTCTGCCTGTCTCTGGGTGCTGTACCAAGCCTACCTGTTTTCTCACTGTCCATCGCTGCGCCTCCAAGCCCCTGGACTGGATACCCTGTGTTTCAGCTTCCTTAGAGTGACTTTTGATGTCTTCTCTGGACTCCAGACTTCCACTTAGAGGTAGCAGGAGTGCTTAGAATCCACAGACCTCCCTGAGTCCCGTGTGAGTTACGTTTCCTATAGAGTCAGGAGACTTCTTCCATTGTCCTTTATGTTTATTCTTCATATATTCAGCCGGACTCGCTGAGCACCCATGATGCATCTATGTGATGCCATCTGGGGGGTTTAAAGAGTTTATTAATAATTTACACAAAAAGTGCTTACGGGGTGCATGGGTGTGACCCACAGACTGGTGGGATGGGAGTGCGGACGGTGCTGAGTGTGGGGACTGAGCCAGCCAGCAGGGAGGGGTCCAGCTGCGGACCAGGGACCCCTGAAGCCACGGGGCAGGGCAGAGCGAGGACCCCAGGCAGAGCCAGGGCCATCTCAGCAGGACTGGCCAAATGAGCGGGCGAGTGCTCCTTCCCCTTCCCAGAACATGGTGGCTTTGGACAGGAGGTAGGCACGCTCTGGGGCTGGCATCTCTGCAGGCGGAGAGCAGCTCTCGGTGGGCGTGTTCATTCTGCTTGCCACAGAAGACAGACAGTGCTCTTTAAAGACTGTTGGGGATTGTGAGGTGCATTGAGGGGCTCCCCAAAGATGTCCACGCCCTCATCCCTGAAACCTGCAACTGTGTCACCTTACAGGGTAACAGGGACTTGCGAATGAGCTGGAGAGATTTTCCTGGGTATTCTGTGTGGGACCAGTGTCATCCCCAGGGCCCTTAGAAGAGGGAGGCAGGAGGGCTGCGGCAGAGGAGGAGAGGCAACCAGGGAAGCGGAGGTCGGCGGGATGGAGGGTGGGAGTCAGGAACGTGGGCGCCTCTGGAAGCTGCAAGAGGAAAGGAAATGGATTCCCCTCACCCCCCGAACCTCCCGGGGCACAAAGCCTGGTGACGTCTGAGTTTAGCTCCTTGAGACCCATTTCGGACTCCTGACCTCAGGGACTGTAAGGTGAGTCATTCGTGTTGTTTTAAGCCCTTAGTTGGTGATTTGTTACAGCAGAAATAGGAACTCATTATATACGGGTAATAATGGCTGACCTTTACTGAGCATCTCAACTGGGAGCCAGCTGCTTAGAAATGATCCCTTTGATCTCACAATGCCCCTCTGAAAGAGCACGGTTATGCTCATTTTACCACAGAGAAACTGAGGTTTACTGCAGACAAGCAACTTGCCCAAAGTCAGAGGAAAAGGAAGTGGGCACCTGAGTGCGACTCTGCCAGGCTCTGCTGGGAGCCCTTCATGTGTACGGGCTGATCTCAGGCTTGCAGCAAGCCCATGAGGTCCAGGCAGTCACCATTCTCCTCATGCTTACAGATGGGGAAACTGAGGCACGGCTCATCTCCAAAGTTCCAGTGTTAGGAAACGTCAGAGCCAGGATTTGAACTTAGGCAACTTCTCGACGGAGTCTGTGCTCTGGATCCCCCGGGAAGGGGTGAGATGGAAGCCAGGCATTTACAGAAGCCAAGACCAGGGAAGATCATGGACCATGGACCACAGCCCCCCTGAGCCATCGAGCCCCTGCCACACTTCCCAGAATGCTCTTTGTGGAGCACTGAATAGTGTTCACCCAAAAGTCATGCCCTCCTCCAAATGTCACCTCATCTGGAAATGGGGACACTGCAGATGTCATGAAGGTAAGGACGGAAAAGATCACACGCTGGAGTAGGGCGGGCCTGAAATCCAAGGAGAGAGCCCTTCCAGGCAGGAGGAGAGCAGACACAGAGACACACATGAAGGTGACGCGGAGGCACAGGCGGAGACTGCAGTGGAGTCATGCGTCCACAAGCCAAGGAACGCGGAGGGCTGCCGGCACACCACAGCTAGGAACGCCGAGGGCTGCCAGCTCTCCACAGTTGCACAGAGGCCTGGAACAGATGCTCCCACGGAGCCTGCACAAGGAGCCTCTCCGTCCACACCCTGACTTTGGACTTGCAGCCTTCAGAGCGCTGAGAGGAGAGGCTCCCATTGTGTGAGGCCAGCAGCCCCAGGACACACACTCTTCCCCTGGGGCAGCTCCTCCCTCCCCAGGACCACGAAGCGCCCCAGAGAATTGGGCTCTTGACTCAGGCGAGGCAGGAAACTCAGGCTTGCTCTTTAAAACACATTGAAAGGATCCTGCAAAGGGTAAAAAAAATAAGTAGATGAACGAGATAAGCATTCCACCTGGACCTGAAAGACGCAGAAGAACAAGCTGCAGCCGGGTCCTGGCCAAGTTCTCCGGTTCTGCTCCCTCTGCCCGGGCGAGGTTCTGGCCAAGTTCTCCGGTTCTGCTCCCTCTGCCCTGGTGAGAGCCACCAGGCCCTCCTGTTTCTGCAAGCAACGGTCCCCAGCCCACTCCTCATGCAGAGCTCCCTCTTGATGCCAAGGCCTGTGATGTGTCCCCGCCGCTACCCAGCTATCTCTATTGCAGAAACACAGGGCGGTCAGGGCAGGCGGAGTTCTGTAGCATGCACCCCCCAAACCTGGGGCCAGGCACACAGACAGCGCTCCCCAGCATATCCCTGCCGATGCAGACCTGGGACCCAGGGGACTGTGGTGTGTGTGTGTGATGTGTGCATGTGTGTGTGTGCTGTGTACTATATGTATGTGATTCAGTGTGTGGGCATGTGTGTACAGATGTGTGTATATGTGTGTACATGTGTGGTGCATACATGTATGGTTATGCATGCATGAGTATGCATATGCATATGTGTGATGTGTGCATGCACATATGTGTGTATCTGTGTGCATATGCACATGCCTGTGTATGTTTATGTGTATGTGTGTATATTTGTGATATATATATGCGCAGTGCAAGTGTGTGTGCTATGTACTATATGTAGGTGAATATGTGTGTGCGCATGTGCACAGGTGTGTATGTGTACAAGTGTACATATGTGAACATGTGTGGGGCTTAAACCTGTGATTGTGCACGTGTGTGGATGTATGTGTATATGTGTAGGTGCATATGTGTATGTGTATCTGTGTGCATGTATGTGCATGTGTGTTTATGTGTAGTGTGTGTATATTTGTGCTATGTGTATGTGCAGTGTATGTGTGTGCTATGTACTATATGTGTGTGTGCTATGTACTATATGTATGCGCATCTGTGTGTATGTGTGTGTGTGTGTAGTGTGTGTATATTTGTGATATGTGTATGTGCAGTGTATGTGTGTGCTATGTACTATATGTGTATGTGTATGCTATGTACTATACGTATGTGCATCTGTGTGCATGTGTGTATGTGTGCAGCTGGGTATGCAGATTGTGTATGTGTGTGGTGTCTACATGTGTGGTTGCATACACATGAACATGTATGTGCATTGTGTGATGTGTATCCACGTGCATGTGTGAATGTGTGTGTACATGCTTGTATGTCTGTATTTGAGTGATGTGTGTGTATATGCGTGCATGTATGTGTAGGTGCATGTGTGTGTGTATGTTTACGTGTCTGTATTTGGGTGATGTGTGTGTACATGTGTGTATATATGTGTGCACATGTATGCGTCTGTATTTGGGTGATGTATGTATGTGTATCTGTGTGCGTGTGTATGTGCACTTCTGTATCTGTGTATGAGTATGTGAATCTGTGCGCCTGACATGTACATAGAGGTACGTGAATCTGTGTGAATCACATCAGCAAAGTCTCTTATGCTGTAGAAGGTGACGTAGTCACAGGTTTCAGAGATTAGGGCCTGGATGTCTCAGAGTCCACCGCCGAGCCTGCCACAGGAGGTGTTCCACAACCCCCACCAGGTCATCCTCAGTTTCCCCTTTTTATCAGTAAAAAAAAAAAACGACACTCAGAGGTTCAGCTCTGCCTACAGATGCCTCCTGTAGAGAGAGAGGGTTCTTTGTTAAGAACCCTAAGTTCTTAACAAATTCTGTTTTGTTACCAAGATGTACAAATCAGGTCATTTCACTCCCATGTCCAGTTGTCCAGCTTCCCTTGAGGAATCAAGGCCTCAAGGCTCTGCTGGCTACTCTCTTCCATGGGAGTAAGTGGCTGGGATTCCCTGGGGCTGCCCCTCAGAGGAGGCGTGGACCGTTCAGTTTGCCACAGACCTCACCGCTCCTTCATACTCCGTTCCTGAGGGCAGAAGTCTGCCAACTTTTCCCACACACGTGCACTTTCTCTGAAATGTCTCCTCATAGGGGAGTTAGGGAAAACTGGGGCATTTCTTGCACGTACAACTCTATCCCAGGCACAACTCAAGCTGGATGTGCTGGGCGGGTGTTTCTAACCCAGGACTCAACCCTCCTTCATGCTCCCAGCTGGGCCCCCACGGGCATTGGTGCCTGTGACCCCCACTCTAAGTGTCTGACTTTCCATATTCTTTGTCTGCTTTTCTAGTTTGACCAAGGAGCTTATGTTTTTAAGTCCTGGAATAAAACAGGGGTTACTACTGTGGGTTGAACTGCATTCCCCAAAAAGATTGGTGGAGGTCCTAGAAACACAGCACTTCAGAATGTGACTGTGTCAAGAGACAAGGTCATTGCAGATGTAATTGTTAAGATGAAATCATACTGGAGTAAGCCGGGCCCTACTCATCATAAGAGAAGAGACACATAAGAGCCACAATGGCATCATAAGAGAAGAGACACAGAGACTCCAGGTGGAGACGGAGGTGGGGATGGGAGCAATGTGGCCACAAACCCAGGGTTGTCACAACCAGCAGAAACTAGGAGGAGGCGAGGCAGGAGCCTCCCCTGGAGCCTCCAGAGAGAGTCTGGCCCTGCCAACACCTTGATTTTGGACTTCTTTTAACCTCCAGAATTATGCAAGAATAAATGTTGCTTCTTTTAAGTCACCCAGTTTGTGGTCCTCAGTTACGACAGTCCCGGGAAACTAATACCTCTAGTAAGTAAAATGAGAGAGGTTTCTCCGCGTGAACTGAAATGATTGCGAGCTCTGCAGGGACAGTTCGCAGACATCTGAAAACAAATACTGTCCAAACCTTGGTAAACAGCCGTCTTTTATTTCAGCGAAAGCCTTTGGGCCAGTTTTCGTATGTTGGAAGCATTACATCTCTCGCTGGCAGAGATCTACAAGCAGCTACAAGCCAGCAGCTCACCTGCAGCGAAACGCCTGGAGGCAGGTCCGTGCAATGCCCACATCTTGCATATCATTGTGCAGTTTAACAGCTCGTGAACCAGAAAACACCTGCGCCCAGACAGCTTCCCAGGCGGTAAGAACTGTATTTGACCTCCTGGTAGCACGAATGACTGAATAACGACAATTAAACAAAACAGGGCAGTCTCCGTGTTTCAAAATGCGCACTTCAACCTAAAAGAAACACGGTGTGTTTACTTTCTGAGTCTGGCCTTCCCTGGGTGCACAGTGAGCCACTTCTGAAAGCTCATGGGCACACCCGCTACAAAAAAACAGCTTACGCTGGCTCGGTTGCCAGTCCTGGGGCATTTCAGAAGAATTGAGTCAGAAAGGTGTTTTCTGTGGGTGATTCAAATGCTCCAGGTCTCCGGCAATTTGTTGCATGAAATGGAGAATAACTAGGCTCGGGCTCGGGCGTGGCTGTGTGCAGCTTCAGGGGTGAAGCTGCTTGGAGGCCAGGGGCCGGCCCTGGTGCTTGGATGCTGGGGTGCAGATCTGGGAATGGGGTGATAGCCAGGTGGAAAGTGGGAGCTGACTTCTGGGTCTTGGAGAGAGGGTGAGAATATAACCACGGATTTGTCTGAAAGCCAGACAGTGGAGAGTCAGCTTGGCTGTGAATTATGCCTAGTTTGAGCATAAAGACGGGAAGTGAAAACAGAGATGGGGAGGTCAAAAAGGAGGGGGAGGTGAACAGAGAGGCTTAGGTCCCCGTTGATGACAATAGCTAATGACATGTGAACATGGGATCTCTTTGCTTTCTTCTTCTTTTTTTTTTTTTGAGACAGGGCCTCGCTCTGTCACCCAAGCTGGGGTGCAGTGGCACAATCATGGCTCAGTGCAGCCTCAACCTCCTGGGCTCCGGTGATCCCCCCATCTCAGCCTCCAGAGTAGCTGGGAGTACAGGGGCGTGCCACCATACCTGGCTATTTTTAGTACTTTTTGTAGAGAAGCGTTTTTGTTTTTTTTTTGTTTTTTTTTTTTTTGCCATGTTGCCCAGGCTGGTCTCGAACTCCTGGGTTCAAGTGATCTGCCTGCCTCGGCTTCCCAAAGTGCTGGGGGATTACAGGTGTGAGCCACTGCATCTGGCCAAGGGATCTCTTTTGAGATCTTCTTCCCCCAGAGTTTAATTTCAGAATCCAGTGTGACTGTTAAAGAAGAAAATAAACAGGCTTTCTATTTCACCTGAAGTATGTCACTGGGGCAATCTTCTTCCAAAGACCTAGTTCCACGGGGCTCCGTCCCCAAGCTCCCTACACATGCCCCTGGGAATCAATTGTTTTTTATGATTGTCTGAAGTGTGTCAAGCTCTTGCACACACACTCTCCTTCTCTTTTTCTCTGTCTTAAATTGCCAGAAATGTACAATTTTCCTAATGGAGAGTTTATTTCAGGCTCATCAAGATAAAATAAATTCCACTGGTGTGCACCCGGCCAGGCGCAGGGCAGAGCTGCAGTAAGCAGCCCGCGGGCAGAGGGGGCAACGAGGGTCCATGCTCAGCGTCTGAACATCATATCAGCATCTGGGGGGCCTCCACGTGTGGTCACGTGAACTCTGAGAATGAACCTGGCTGAGCAGTCAACCTTGTCACTGTTATGACCCAAGGCGTCCTCTGTGACTGGACATGGAGCTGGGTGCATTATGTAGGTGACTCCTTAAGCCCTAGTGGCTAACTGGGTGCATCTGTCAAGGCTCTGCGGAGATGCGACCGGCAGAAGGCAGACATAGATGACGCTGTGGATATCGGTGTAAATATGGGTATGGACAGTTGGTCGATAGAGAAGGGTTTGACGGCATTAGTGCACACGATTGTGGACGCTGGCAAGTCCAAAATCTGTAGGGCAGGCTGGCAGCTGGAGCCTCAGGGAGGATTTCCATGAGGCAGAGTTTCTCCTCCTTCAGGAAACCTGCTTTCCCCCACAAGGCCTTCTGTGGGCTGGGTGATGTGCTCCCATTCTCAGGGGTAAGCTACTTTATTGATTGTAGGCATCAACCCCGTCTCCAAAACCCTTGCCCAGCAACCCTGAGATGAGGATTTGGGTTCATCTCCAGGTACGTTAAGCCTGGCCACATGAAACTGACTGCCACACGCTGACATTCTCAGAGGAGAGGTGGGAGGCTCAGAGACGCCACCTCCTTTGCCAGGGTTGTGGAGCGGCGGAAGGGCTTGTGTGTTCAGGTCTTTGGGTCTCATTGTCTGTGGTTCTAAACTAGCAGAGTGTGGAACGCCTCGGCTTCCACTGACCCTGTGACCCTGGCAGGGCCTCCGCTGTCAAGACCACCGAACACACCCTCCTTCTAGGAATGACATCTTCCTTCCTGACAAGTTTCTCGTGGGTGGGAGGGATGGGAACGGGACTCCTGACACCTCCATGGCACCCCAGCCCCACCCTCGCATGGGAGACCACCCAAAAGGTTCTTCAGCCCCTTCTCCAAAGCCCTCCTGGCTCACTTAACTCAGCCCAGGTTAACTGATGAATGTGGGAAGAGACGTTTCCAGCGGCACACTGTCTTGTAATCCCAGGGGCCCTGAAAGAAGGGGGCTCGCAGCAGCACTGTGGTCTCGGAGTCCATGCGAGAGGAAATGCGTCTGTCCCTGCATTTTCCGCAGACCCCACCCCCGCCTCCCCCACGTCCCCACAGGCCGTCATATTGTTTCCAGTTGTGTTTATGGTCAACTCAGGCCATAACACGCCTCTGTTGTTGTCAAAGATGGAAAGAGTCTTAGGAGAGAAATGTTCATCCCAGGCCTTTCAGCAGCATCTTCCCGGTGGTAGAGGTGAATGGGAAACACGAAGGGGCTGCCTGCAGAACCGCTTTTCCCTCTGTGCCAAGGACAAAAAGCGAAAAGCATTTGCTGAAGACGGAAAGGAAAGAGACGCTGTGAAAACTGAACGTGCACAGTTCCTGAGGAAACGGCCTGTGCTGGGGGCCGTGGCCTGCGCTGGGGGCCGTGGCCTGCTGACGTCTCTCCAAATATGCAAGTCAGAGAAGGGCTGCTGACTCGCAAGTCACGGATTGCAAAAACTATGGCACAAGCCTGACTTCGAACTTTCAAAGGGACAAGGACGTGCACACCACAGCCCCAGACCCAGCCCAGGGTGTAGGCCGTGCGGCTCCGGCTCCCTTCTGGGCATCACTGCTGTGTCCTTGGGAGAGCGTCTCCACCTCTCTGGCACCTCCCTTTACTCTGGAAACCTGTCCATCAGGCCAGGGGACTGGGGTGGCGTGCGGCCTACCTCCTCCCACCTTCCTAGCCCAACCCCAAAACCAGAAAAGCAGCCAGCTTACACTCTGAACCCAGAACGAAACCAGGGTTAAGCTTGCTTTGTGTGTGCCACAAACCAGACACCACATCCAACCTCCAGCTCTAGGGCGGGGAACTCCAATCACCCAGCATTTTGGGGAAGCCAAATCAAAGTTAGATAGCTTTTTTAACGTGTTATATTGCGTTAAAGATTAAAAATGACATTGAGAAGTAAAACTACATTGGAAATAACTGGAAAAATCTAAATGTTCAGTAACATTGGGGGATTCATTAAAAATTCTGAACGTTGACGAGTCACCACAATGATCTTTCTAAAGAATGTTCCCTGCTGGGCAAAGATACTCATGGTACCTTACGTGAAGAATAAAGTAGGCCATGGAAAGGCATGTACAGTAAGATCACACTTAGGAAATTCTATATAATCGTGGTGCTCAGGCTTTCAGAGAAAAGACCGGAGGAGGCGCACGGAGTCACAGGGTCATAGTCTGGGTGGCGGGCCTCTGTGAGATTTTCACTCTCTCTGTGTATGTGTATTTCATGTGTTATACATTTCATATAATGAGTGTATTAATTCTATGATCAGAAGGAAGCCAGTGTTTTTGCGTTTTGTGTACGTGTGTCTCAAGGCAGTGTTATAAAAGGGACTAGGTCATCAGCTTCCTCAGCTACCCCATGGCAAACCGCCCTTGTTCTTTTTTTAACCTACAACAGCTCAGAAGCCAAACCTCAACTGTTCTCTTTAAGGGTTTTTTTTTCTTCACTCTAAGAGCCAGAGACATAGCAAAGAACCTGGCCCTGGAGCCGTAGGCACAGTCTGCTGACCGGCTCTGCCCTGCCTCTGGGACCAAGTGCTGGGTCATAATTGGTGTCACCAGAACTAACATAAATGGCAAGAGAAGCAGTCAGTGCCTGCACACCCAGGCCATCTGTCCTTCATCCCTGCGTTGCATCGCTACCCAACCCTGCTCTAGGCTCCACAGAGAGATGCAGACCACTCCCTCTCCCCACCAAAAAAAGAAGAGAGATATTGTGTGTCTTTAAAGAGGCAATGTCTTCAGATGTCCAAGTCAAACAGAACAGAAAAATTAGGCCACACTCCACCACCTGACCCTAGGATGCACATCACAGAAATTCAAGGGAAGATGGGGGTCAGGGCAGAGGCAGCCAAGGCTGGTTCCAGAGGGAGGGCAGGGCTGGGAGCTCAGTGGGGAGCTTCACCCAGCTGGAAGCAGAATCTCCTCTATCCTGGTGTCCCAGGACGGGCTTTTCATGACTTGTAGTGGCGGCACTGACTCGCGCCCCCCTCCTCCCCCGGTTACAGCCATCATCCACTGCTTTGCCACAGGTGGCTTTGGAAGGACCTGAGCAGGGACCTGTTTTACCAGCTGCTCTGGGAGAGCCTACCTGAGCCCTAGAGTCCTGCCTTCTTGTTCCCAGCTTTAATACTGGCCCAGGGGTCAGCAGAGCCGTTTCCCGTGTGTCCTCGGGGGCATGGCAGTGAGGCAGGAGGTTACCACAGCTTACCCAGACACCTCCCTCTCTCTATCTGTGCAAATCCTGCAACTACTGTAATGTCCTCGATGGCAAGAATGGGCACCCCTGTCCCCCATCAAGGCGCTGGCTCCTGCGGGCGGTGCCAGCCTCGCAGTGCTGTGGTGAGAGGGGCATGCTTTGTGTTAGAACACCAGTCTCTGTAGAGTGGGAAAGCACCTTCACCCCGGTACAGGGTCCTGTCTTCTCCAGGCAGAAACGAAGAGCACCCACAGGACAGCCCAGGCTTCACCCAAGCAGCGCCCTGGAGAAGGGAGTGATCTTGTCTCCCTCCTGCGTCGTCTTTCAAATGGAACAGGATCCGGGGGCAAGACCAGCAAATCGGAGCTGCCTGCCTGGGCCTGGGAACATCAGCGGGATCTCCCGCCCTTTCCCCTGCAGCTTCGATCCAGCTAGGGCTTCATTCCCTCTGGAAGGTGCTAAGTGGTTCTGGGTTGTGATAACCCTGGTCTGGTCATCTGGCCACGCTGGGAGACCTCGCTGCTTAGTGGGATTTCAAAGGAGAGGGATGTTGGAAGTGGGAAGTTTATTATCCTTAATATTAGAGTTTTGGTGAAGTGCCCACGGCTGAGAGAGTTTGAAACATCCAAGGGTGGAGATTTGGGCCCAGCATCATCATTGCTTATAAGGAAAGTCAGAAAACACCTCCTGTATATATAGCATTTGCGTTAGACATCAGAAGCTAGAGGAGGTGCCCTTCTCTGCAGCAACCTCAGCTGCCCTGGGCCGAGGCACCTGCAGGGAAAATGCTTTCATGGTTTAGAGATATAGGTGAGCCACGCAGCCCTGTGTCAATCCAGTGGGGCCAGCCCTGCTCGGAGCCTGCTGCAAACCGGCCTGTTTGTGTTGGCTGATCTGTGCCTCCATCAGCCAGGGTGACTCACCTGCATTTAGCTTGGGGTGAGAACCAAAGGCCAAGTCCTGGTGAGAACCCTTTCCACAGGTCCTAATCGAGTCATCTCACGGGGCTTCGCAAGCAGTCATTAGGCTGAACAACTCCTGACTGTACATATAATTATGCTCCCCACACGCAGGGAAACTGAGGCCAAGAGACTTCACTTTCTTAGTTCTATAACTGGGCCAGCATCCAGACTCTCTTGTCTCTTGTCTAACCCAGAGGCAGGGGTTATTCTGGATGAACTGGGAAGTGTTCTCCGAAGCCTGGTGTCTGGATCAGACATCACCTGCTCTCTACCAGGCAGCCGCGCCAGCCACAGAAGGGACGGTCGGGACAGTAGCACAGGGCTTATGAAGAGCTGGATCCCAGCAGATGTCCTGTCTACAGCGCACGGTGGCTGCTCACCTGCAGCCGGAACTGTGCCCAGAAGGAGAATTTTTGAGAAGCTGAAATCTCTGGTTTCTGTGTGAAATACGATGATGTTTTAAAGTTCACTCACAAATTCAAATGTCTTTAAAACACGGCACAGTCCAAATGCAGCAGGTGTGGAGAGGATTCAGCCCTAAAGAAATGAATATGGGCTGGGCGCAGTGGCTCACGTCTGTAATCCCAGCACTTTGGGAGGCCGAGGTGGGTGGATCGCCTGAGCTCAGGAGTTCGAGACCACTCTGGGTAACACGGTGAAACCCCATCTCTACTAAAACACAAAAAATTAGGTACACATGGTGGTGGGTGCCTGTAATCCCAGCGACTTGGGAGGATGAGGCATGAGAATCACTTGAGCCCAGGAGGCAAGGTTGCAGTGAGCCGAGAT
>NW_012102388.1:1176457-1193990 GCF_000951045.1 Mandrillus leucophaeus
AAAAAAAAAAAAAAAAAAGCAGCATGTAAAATGAATTGTGATAACATTTTATCTAACTCGATGATCCAAATGATGCTCATTTCAATGTAGGATCCATATGAATATTACTAATGGGATGATGACTCTTTGGGGTCCTGGGTGATTTCTCCCTGCCATGCATCTCCATTTGGGCTGGTCGCATTTCAAGTGCTGAGTGACCGCTGGGGCCATCACACAGGCCAGCCAGAGATACCATCAGATCCAGTACGTGGGGCACCCGGCTCACACCAGAACTCCATTCACCAAACCCGAATCTCACCTACCAGGTGGAGAACATTTTCAAATGTCTCTTGAATGCCTGGGACCTCTGGCATGCTGGGAGAACTCACTGATCAGTGGGGTCTCAAAGGAGAGGGACGTTGGAAGTGGGAAGATGATTAACATTGCAGGTTTGGTGAAGGGCCCATGGCTGAGAGTTCGAAACATCCAAGGGTGGATATTTGGGCCCAGCATCATCATAGCTTCTAAGGAAAGTCAGAAAATGCTACATCTATATGGAGCACTTGCGTTAGAGGTCGGAACCAAAGGACTCAGCCTTAGGTTCTCGCTTCAAACTAAACACAAGTGAGTCACCCTGGCTGATGGAAGCACAGACCGGCCAACACAAACAGGGCTGTTTGCAGCAGGCTCTGAGCAGGGCTGGCCTGACTGGATTGACACATCCTTTTTTCTTCACCATTCTTCTCTTTCTTCATTTCCAAAGTCGTTGCCGTCGCCCTTGCTGCCCTGAACTGTTTCAGTGATACCCACGTGGCTTCTCGGCCTTCTCTCCACCTTCACCCGCTCTCCTCCCAAAGTTATCAGTGTAATCTTTGGCACCCGCATCTGATCTCGCCACACACCAATGGCACCCCTGCAGATCCTCTTCCCTCCCTAGGGGTGCCACGGAGCTTCAAGACACCGCACCTTTGTGCATTCCGTTCCCTCACCTGGCACCCCCGCCACCTTTGCTCAGGTTGAGGAATTCCTAACCACCTTTCTAAGACTGTTAAATGTCGCCTCTTCTGGGAATTCTTCCCAAATAACTTTTTTCTACCCCACACAGCAAAACAAATCCCCCTTGCATTCTGGAACACCTGCTGTGCAGTCCTGGGCTTGGCTCACACGCACTCCGTCTACGCCTCTGACTCAGGGTGATCTGAGCGCATGCTCTGCACTGTCTCTGTACCTCTGAGGTCTACGTGAATTGTACCCTGAGGGCTGTGGTGCAAAACCTGTGTATGTGGCAGGGTGTTACAGCCTTTACACGTTGTTCACAGAGTCCTCATCACAACCTTATAACGCAGCTACAATTATTATCCCCATTTTGCTGTTAAGGAAACCAAGACTCAGAGAGGCTCATCAACTTGTCTATAGTCACACAGCTCCTAAGCAGTGAAGCCAGGATTTAAACCCAAGAAATCTAACCATTCTGTTAGGCCACCTCTGAATTCCTGCATGGTGACAGGGCCAGGACTTGTTAATATTCTAGCGCCATGATGGGGCACAAGTGCTTCCTGGGCCAGTGCATCAACAAAGAACAATAGCACGAAGGCACTGGCAGAGCCTCCCGGCCAGACCTTTGCCTGGCCGCCTTGTCCTCATCCTTCAGCTCTCAGGGACGCGTCACCTCCTCAGAGCCAGCCCTGACCACCCCAGCTAAGCAGGTACCCTCCCCCTGTCCCCATCCCCACAGTTCGTCCCACTTTCCTGTTTTATTATCCCCACAGCACACAGCAGTGCCTGAACTTATCCCCCTTGCCAATTTGTCCATCCTACGTCTCCCCCACTATGATATCCATCCTAGTGAGAACAGGTGCCAGCTGAACATGGTGGCTCATGCCTGTAATCCCAGTCTTTGGGAGGTTGCCGTGGGACTGCTTGAACCTGGGGGACAGAGGTTGCAGTGAGCTTAGATTGTGCGACTGCACTCCATCCTGGGAGACGGTGAGGCTGTGTCTCAAAAAACAAATAAACAAACCCAAAAGGAGAACAGGTGCCCTTTCTACTGGCCGTGGCTACATCTGCAGTTCCTAACACAGTGCCTGCACAGAGATGACGCGTGCTGCACACTCGCTGAATGACTGAACGAAAGGGTGAATGACTGCATCCCTGACTCCCCTCAGATGCTGCCTTCTTCACCAGGTACTGGCCTTTGTCAATCTGTCTGGACAGAGCTCTCAGGCCAGACAGCTGAGAAGTGGTATAGAGGCCAACAATATGTCACAGAGTTATAGCAATAAGGTGCAACAAGGCTGAGAAATCTCCATAGGCACAAGCAAATGGAGTCGCTTATCCCAGTGATGAAACTCCTCATCCTAAAGCCAGCAAACATTTCTTATAAAGATCCAGATAATAAATGTTTTAGACATCTGGGCCAGATGGTTTTTGTGGCCACTACTCCATTGGAGTGAGAAAGTGACCATCTGCGAATTGTAAATGAATGGGTATGGCTGTGTGCCAATAAAACTTTATTTACAAACACAGGCATTGGGTCAGATCCCAGGGCATAGTTGCTGACTCCTAATGAAATAACTTCACATTGATGAAAGAACTAAGTGGACATCTAGCAGAGTTTAAATATTATACTGGAATAAGGGGTGGAGGTATTGTATGCAAAGAATTTGTTTAGGAAGAGTTTGCCTATTTCAAACCTGCATAATTCAAGGCTGATTTTTGCAAAGCACACATCACTGAGGAATTGTTCTGTATTTCTGTTGACCAGCTCAAATGGCACTGACTTTCCACATTAGGGAAGATGTGGTTTACTATTAACGTAGGTAGCCTGCTTTAAAATCACATGTTTTTACTAATTTTAAAATTGGGGTGTGTGTGGTATTTATTCCAATTTTGGTCTAGTGAAAGTCCATGAATATTTGTCAGATTGCCCTAGTCCGAAATCCCAGAATTTGAATTCATATAAAAGGCAGCTCTGTGGCATGTGTTGGTTTTGCTGTCTCTCCCCTTGGCCCACGAGCCACTCGGGAACACAGTGCTCCCGTCCAATTCTCTCTGCATAGGGAGATTTGATGTAGTAGGTACCCAGCACATGGACCACACAGAGGTTAAAGCACCTGATTTACCTCTCAGGTTGAGAAGGAGTTAGCAGAGCAGCAGGGACCTCAGTAACACAGAGGAAAGCACTCTTCTCTTTTTTGAGACAGAGTCTCACTCTGTCGCCCAGGCTAGAATGCAGTGGTGTGATCTCGGCTCACTGCAACCTCCACCTCCCGGGTTCAAGCGATTCTCCTGCCTCAGCCTCCTGAGTAGCTGGGATTACTGGTGCCTGCCACCACGCCTGGCTATTATTATTATTATTATTATTATTATTGCACTTTTAGTAGAGCCGGGGTTTTGTCATGTTGGCCAGGGGGTCTTGAACTCCTGAACTCAGGTGATCCACCTGCCTCGGCCTCCCAAAGTACTGGGATTACAGGCATGAGCCACCGTGCCTGGCCGGAAAGCACTTTCTGATTATAAAGAATGTATAGCTGCGATTATAAAGAATGTATAGCTGTGATTCTGATTATAAAGAACGTATAGGTTCTGAGGTCTTTTCCCCTGGAAGTTTGTTTGTTTGATAATAGCTAGTGTGGACTCAGTCCTTCAGGAAGCAGGAGGAAAGAGCAGAGAATATTCCTGGCATCCTTTCACACCTGGCATCTAGGAAGGAAAATGTCCTCTACCAAGTATGACTTGTGCTTTTTCTTTTTCCACACACTTTACCAAGCACTTAAAATCCACGGTGACCGTGGCCTCGCCACTCAACCACATCAGATGGGTTTTGCAACAATGCTTTTTCCTCGATGAAACCTGCAGCTGTAAGTGGACCTGCTATTACACTGGTAATTAAGCCACTCCCTAGGCCAGTGGATACACATTCAAGCTGCCAAAATATGGTACAACAGGTGCCTTCCTCAGTGGGGCCCTGATGGCCTGACTCCCCTGTTCCCCTTGATACCGTGTTCCAATTCCCACAGATTTGCATGGAAGTTGGAGTCGGGGCTACCTGTTGCCATCACCGAGGGGCAGACAGTGGCTTTGGGACCTTACCCTTCCAGTTTCAACCACACCCATCCAGCAGCAGCTCACCCCAGCAAGCAGCTCACCAAATAGCCGTATGGCGACCAAAGAGATGGTTTCCCGGGGCACTCACTGGAGACAAAGCAACCACGGCCATCCAAGTGCTGCCATTCTCAGTTAATTATGCTGACCAGCTCCGGGAGGACTGAAGGAAGTCCTCTGAGTGACCAAAGGACACCTGCCAGTCCCTGTCCTCCCCTGCCCGCTGAGGCCCAGCTCTGCTTGGATGCCTGCCCTCCTCCACGGGCTCTAAGGGTGCCTCCTAGCTGGTCTACACCAATCCCAGTAGTCTCCTGTGATGCTGTTCTGGCCAATGAGATGAAACAGAAAGTCTGTTGTGGGGTTTCTGGGAACAGTTTTCATGATTAAGAAAAAAAAAAAAAAACATCGTAGAGACACAGGACAATGTGATTCCTCTTTTGATTTCCTTTTGTTCCACTGAACAGGCACTGCTTGTGGATGTGATGGCAGGAGCAGAGGCAGCAATCATGAGCGTGAGAGGACAGCTGGCCCAGGCCAAGTCAACAGGCTGGAAATGGCACAGCAGAAAGAAGAAATGAATCCAGAACCTCAATGAAGTTCTGAGTTGCCAAAAAAACCAACCCTGGAACCATCCCAGCTGTAGAATTTCTCCTTCTAGCAAATGATACATCCCTTCACTGTTGAAGGCATTTCCAGTCAAGTCTTCTGTTACCTGCAGCTTGAGGCATTCTAACCTACAGAGAGCCCACTCCTAGATTCTTCCCGGATCTGGTTTGTAAGAATTACTCAGACTTAATGACTTTGATCCGTGAAATGATGGAGAAACACCCTTCCTGGGCCAAAAAGGGAAGAGGTACCAGCTCTCCCCTTCTGTCCCAAACCCAATGGCTTTAGCCCAAAGGGCAGAGGAAAAAGTGCAGAGCAGACGAAGCCCAGGAGCTTGAGCACTGGATGTGCTGCATTTAAATTCCAAGTGCCACCTATCTATTCACAGGGGCAAATCCCAACCCACATGAGATGTTGGTTACTTTATGGTTGCTTAGCAACCAGTGATAACCCTTCTCCTGTACTGCAGTGCCCAGCTTTACTTTGGGGGGACCTCCTCTACCCGATTCTCAGCACAGTTAGCTCAGAGAGGTCTGACTTCTTCCTACCTGATCAGGATACCCCATCGCTCTGGAAACAGTGGATGGTTCAGAACTAGGCACACGACCTGAGCCAGTCCAATGAGACTCCCCCTCAGTCCTTGCAGGGTAGTCTGCGGAGGGTGAAGCCAAGACAGCGAGAGGCAGAGCCAAGAGCTGGAGAATGGCTCAGGCTTAAAAGCACAGCTGGATCTCGGCTTTTCAATTCCACAAGCCAGTGAATTTCTCTCTTTCTTTTCATTATCCAGCGTAGCTTGGTCTTCTGCCCTACCTATCCAAAGGAATCTTAAGTAAGGCAGTTCCCCCACGAGGGACACTGACCTAGACGCTGGGAATTGGATTCAGCTTGCACCCCTCTCAAGACCATGCGTTGAGATCGAGGTGCATTTCTTATGTATAACATGGTAGATTGTAGTAGTGATAATACGGTTTCCCATAAAATTCCTTGTTTCCTTTTGGTAATGGAGCCCCTCTTTCTTCCAGGGAGCTGTACCATGTAGTAGAGATGAGGTTCAATGAATCTTCCCTCCCACACACACCCAAAGAGTCCAAGACCACGGCCTGTCCAACTGGAACTAATCCATTAAGAGCGGCTGGTTTAGGGGCGAGCCCATGACCCAAACTGGGCCATTCATACTGCTTCATGGGACTTTTGCTGACACGCATGGAGGAAAGGGTCTTTCTTAAAAGGATGCCCTCAGCTTGGCATTGCTGGGGCCGTGTTTGCCAAACCGGGGGAGGCCTTGAAGAGAAGGACGCAGCACAGAGGAAAGCGGGGCACAAACGTGCGTCCTCGTTTTCCAGAGCCAGCCTCTGCCAAAGCGTCACCCTTTATACTCCCAGACGCAGGAATCTTGTTTAGTGTAAGCCAATTTGAGTTGGATTTTTGTCACTTCCTATCAAGACTCCTAATGAATGCATTCAATAACAAATGCAGCAACACCAGCAAAGATCAGCACTTGTGAGTGTCCCCGTGGTAGATACTGTGATAGGCTTTTCTCATGAGTCATCTCTAATTACCCATTGAGGACACAACTCCCATCTTACAGATAAGGAACTGATGTTCAGAAAAGTGTCCTAACACATCCAAGGCTATCTACAAGGTAGCCACTGGCCTTTGTGAGAATCAGGAAAAGTGTCCCCTCTCAGAGGAGGCCTCCGAGGGGCACATGGTTAGGTGGATGGGATCTCAAGGTCTCTATGTACATTGGAGAGAGAAGAGAGCCCTTCCCTGAGCCAGACACAGACCCATGCCAGGGTGCACAGCCTAGGAGTTCGGTGTGGGCTGGATGGCAGCCCCCCAATCCCAGACAACCAGGCACCTTGGTGGAGGTCACACTCATGCACCTCAAGGACGCCCCAGCTGCCCAGACCCAAATGACCTCACTCATATGTTGTACAACCAAGCCTGGAATTTCAGTCCTCCTCATCAGTTCTGGTCCAGACAGAGAAACACAACCTGTAATAGGATGTAAATATATTAAAAGATGCATTGCAAGGAATTGGCTTATGGGATTCTGGGAGCTTGGAGGCAAGTCCGAAGTCTGAAAAGGAAGCTGGAAATTCCCAGGCAGGAGGTGATGCTGCGGTCCAGGGGCAACACTTCATCCTCCTCCAAAATTCTAGTTCTGCTCTCAAGGCCTTTCAGCTCCCTGGATGAGGCCTGCCCACATCCTTGAGGATAATCTCCTGTACTGAAAGCCAACTCATTGTAGATGTTAATGGCATCCAAAGACCTTCCCAACAGCACCTAGGTTCATGTTTGATGGGTTTACTGGGGACTGTCACTGGCAGAGTTGATGCATAATGAATGCAGGTGGTCTCACCACTCAAATTCCTCTCCAGGAGTCTCCAGCCCTCATCTTCTGGTGTGGGGCCATGGCCTAGACTCGCCTGGCAGGGTCCTGGTTCGCCCTGCCTGCCCCAGCGTAATTAGCAGCCCCCTTTACACTTTCAATAATGTCTCATTTGCATTGTGGAAGACAGCGTAGAAATTCCTTAAAGACCTAGAGGCAGAAATATCATTTGACCCAGGAATCTCATGACTGGGTATACACCCAAAGGAATAGAAATAATTCCACCATAAAGGCATGCACGCGAATGCTCACTGCAGCACTAGTCACAGTAGCAAAGACATGGAATCAACCGAAGCACCCATCAATGACAGACTCGATAAAGAAAACGTGGTACATATACACCATGGAATACTATGCAGACATTGAAAGGAATGAGATCATGTCGTTTGCAAGGACATGGATGGAGCTGGAGGCCATTATCCTTAGCAAACTAATGCTAATTGGGTGGAGGACACAATCCCACAAGGTGCTGTCCCTTGCACGGCCACGGTAGAGGGAATGAAGAGGCTCCTCTGCATTGGAGCCCCGGGACTCCTCCTGTTTCCCACGTCCCTCCTTGGTGCATAAATATGTCAGCAGCCAGCTCCACACCTCCCAGCTCCGGAGACGGCAGGGCCGAGTGTGTGCAGTGTCCGTGAAGAGTAAGTCGTTCACTGAATTACTGAAGAAACACACACGGAACGCTGCCCTTGAACTGGGAACACGTGGAGGCTCCTGTCTGGTTCCTGCCTTTATGCAGCTCACACTCTTAGGGGGAAGCAGGTGGGCAGAAGAACGGATGCAATGCCTCACACCCAGTGCCCTGCACAGGGAAGGGAGGGAAAGCCCGGGAAATTTCTAGCCAACTGCAAGATGCACGGATCCCAGCCCCAGTGAAACTCAGGATCCGAGGTGGTCACAGAGGGAAGCCACTCACTGCTGTCTTCACAAGCACAGCTGCAGGAGCTAAGGCTGCAATGCTGCCACCGCCATGCTGCTGTCTTGGGATCCACTAAGCACACGTTAAGGCCGTGCTCCCAGGCTGAGCTCAGGAGGAAGAGCAACACACCATTTTTGCTTGACTCCACTAATGGGCAACCTTGAAACCGAAAGACTGGCTTTCCTTGACTTCTAGGCCAGAAGGCCCACTCCTGGGCCCGGGAGAGATGAACAGGCATCCTTGGCATAGGCCGCAGGTCCCACGGGGAAAGTGGGTTCTCTAACCCCATGAGGGCTGGGTTGAAAGTCGGGCCCCGCCACTGATCGGCTGTGTCCCAGAACCTCCGTTTCCTCTTAAGTGGGAAGACTATGGCACGAGCCTGGGAGAGAATTCGATGACGTGACACTCGGAGACCACTTGGCAAAAGGTCTCGCCCTATTTGGGCTTTCCAGGGGCACACATTGGGTGGCTTGAAACCACAGAAGTGTATTCTCTCACAGCCCTGGAGGCCAGAAGTCCAAAACCAATGTATCTGCCAGGCTGTGCACCCACCAAAGGCTCCAGAGGAGGCTTCTTCTGCCTTTGCCAGCTCCTGGCGGCTCCAGGCATCCTTGGCTCACAGCCACATCACTCCAGTCTCAGCGTGGCCTTCTCTCATATCTTAAATCTCCCTCTGTCTTTCTCTTACAACATCACCAGTCACTGGATTTCAAGCGCAGCCAGATAATTCAGGGTCATGTCCTCTCGAGATCCTTAACGTGATTACTTCTGCAGCGACATCATGTAGAGCTTTTTCCAAATAAGATCACAGCCACAGGTTCCCAGGATCAGGACGTGAACACGTCTTTTGGGTGAACACCACTTAACTCACTAGAAGCACTCAGCAAGTGACTCTCAGAAACGGGGGATCTGAGGACAGCGGCTGTTAGGATTCAGCTCTCTGCCTGTCTCTACCCTCCCTAATTCTAGGGAGAAACTTCATTTACTCTGCAAACCCTAGAACTCCCTAAACCTAGCTGAGGTCTCTCATGCATAGAATTTCACAAGGCTTAAAAATAAAGCTGTACAAATGTGTAGATATGAAAAGTCATGGAGAGGGTGCCAGCTTTTTGCTATTGGTGGTGGCGGTGTTTTACTTTTTCTCTCTTAGGGAAAACAGTAGGATGGAGTAGAAGAATGAGTTTTCTGGCCGGGCGCGGTGGCTCACGCCTGTAATCCCAGCACTTTGGGAGGCTGAAGGGGGTGGATCACAAGGTCAGTAAATCGAGACCATCCTAGCCAACATGGTGAAACCCTGTCTCTACTAAAACACACACACACAAAAAAAAAATAGCTGGGCGTGATGGCATACACCTGTAGTCCCAGCTACTCAGGAGGCTGAGGCAGGGGAATCGCTTGAACCCGGGAGGTGGAGGTTGCAGTGAGCCCAGATCGCACCCCTGCACTCCAGCCTGGTGGCAGAGCAAGACTCTGTCTCAAAAAAAAAAAAAAGAAAAATGAATTTTCCATCAAAATGGACAGACTTGGTCCATGGTCAAAATGGACAGCCAGCCCAGGTTTGCGTGGTGGTTCTCTAAGCAGAACCCAAGCCCTGCTGACGATGTTCTCTTCTGCCTCCGGGGTCCAAGCCACCATCCTGTCTCCTCTGAACCACTGTGGCTGTCTCCTGTTTCTCTGCTTCACTCGTCCCCTGCCGCTATATGTCCTTGACGCAGTAGCCAGAAGGGGCTGGGAAGACTGAAGTCAGAGCACGGCTCTCCTCTCTCTCCAGAACCTTCCATGGCTCCCCATTTCACTCAGAGTCAAAATCAAAAGGCCCGTAGATGCCATCATGGCCCGATTTCTTTCCCTCCCACTACCTCTCTGCACACCTCTTCTGTCACCTACCTTCTGATGCTGGCCCCAATGCCCTGCCTTCCAGCCACTGGCCCTCTTGTTCTTCCTCAAAAACCCCAGGTACAGTGGCACCTGAGGGCTGTGGCACTGGCAGACACCCCATGATCCCAGCAGGCACTTCCAGAAGTGCCCTCAGCTCTCTGCACCCACTCCTGGTGTCTTTGCTCAATGGTCTCCTTCTCATCAAGGCCTTCCCTGCTCATCTTGCTGAAATCTGCAACCCCCTTTCCTAGCCCTCCAGATGGCACTGAGCTACTCACCTGCCCCGCATGCCACTCACTGTGGAACACGCTCTACCACGCACATGTGCAGACCCCTGCCCATCACCTCCTCCCACTGGAAGGCGAACTCCGTGAGGGTGGAGACGTCTATCCGTCTATCCCCTGCTCTATTTTAACCATCTGGCAAAGCAAGCACACTCAGAGCAGTACTTACTAGAAGGCAGGGAGCAGAACAACTGTTCTGGGACTGACTTCCTGGTGGAGGAGGAACAGAAAATAAACACGTAAGCAGACAAGTAAGACAATCGACGGGTGGAAAAAGTACAACAAACAAAATAAGAGTAAGGCTGCTCCAGGACAAGGGGCTGGGGAGGGGGCCCCTGAGTAGGAGGCAGCCTAGTGGACACGTCAACCATGAGCAGACATCAGTCAGCCACGAGGAGGCTGGGGATGCAGCCTCCTAATGTGTCAGCTCTGAAAGCTAATGACTGTGCCTGCGTGTGTGCGCACGACATGCATGAGCCGGAAATGCAGCTCCATAATTAGATTACATATGTTTGTGTGTATATATATGTGTGTATGTATATGTATGTTTGTGTGTATAATACACACACACGTGTACATATATAACCTATATATATATAGGTTGTATATGTGTACAGTATACACATGTGAATATATGTGTATTATATACACACACACACACGTGCACATATATAATGTATATATCACAGAGACTGACCTGCCAGCAGATGGACAGACATCTGTCAGAGGGGACAGAGTGGACATTTGTCAGAGGGGAGAAAGTGCCTTTATTCCTAAAGTTGGTTTCTCAGCTGCCAGGGCAGTGGCCAAGCCCTTCCCCAATCTCACCTTATGAAACAAGGGTGACAGGCATTCAGGAGAGCAAACCCACCTTTCCTATCCTATTTTGGGCCCTAGAGAAAAGTGTAATTGTGCATTTAAACTGTCGTTTGGGATAAGGGGAGCAGAGCACACAGCTATTGGAACCACCGTTTCTCTTCACGCTATCACATGAGGCTGGAACCGGAGCTATATCTGGGAGGCTGTGGACAGTGGGAACGGAATTTCCGATCCATGCTGGAAGAACAGGGAAAGGCTCCCGAAGGGCTCCGGGTGGCGTCTGCTGCTGAGTCAGCAAAGGACTTGTCCTGGACACAGGGGCTGTGGGAGCTGAGCACGGGATTTCAGGTCCTGCTTCACCTCCTTCTCACAAGGAAGAAGCTGTCCACTGCTCACTCCTGGTTAAATTCAAGGAAGAAGGGACACACAAGTGTAGCAGCCCTACAGAAAAGAGAAAGACTTGTAAGTGATGCTATTAGTAAACCATCTTGCCTTTCAGCCCGTAAAGACAAATGAATTCAACAAAGAAAAGCCAACTAACCAGAAAGTTTACAGACCAGTGAATCCCAAAGGGCTAGCATTATGTGGCCGACTGGGTTCTCAGAGCTTACTGAGTTATCTCACTTAATCCCTACCCCAAATCTGATAAAGTAGGTGTCATTGTTCCCATTTTACAGCAGAGGAAACAGAGTCTCAGAGAGGTTAAGTAACTTGCCTGAGGTCACACAGCTGAGGACATGGCTAAACGAACACACATTAATACCTCCCACATTGCTTCTTCCATCATTTCCTCCCTGTTTTTGGCTCTGAAGGATCCCTTCAGACACCATCACGGGGAATATCAACATGATAGGAAAGTGGCAGCCTCACCCCAGGCTAGGAGTCCCTGAGCAAAGCCATCGGCCATGACTTGATCGTCACCTGGCTACGGACAGGAGAGCAGAATGGGGCCCCATTCTGAAAGTCAGGCTCCATCACAAGTACCGACTGTGCCTGCATCTCCGTGGAGAGCAGGAGGCCAGGCATAGGTGCCTGAGCCCCTGGGGGAGTGGACTGGTGTTGGTTCCAACCCCAGTAGCCCCGTGGCCTGGGTCTGGTGACTCGGACTCCCCAGCCCCAGTTCCTCATCTCTGAAATGGAAACCTTCTCTGGACCGGCTTCCCAGGGTACCTGTGAGGAGGCAGTGAGCTGCTTCCTATCAAGGCTTAAGGCAGCACCTGTCGAATGCTCTGTCAGCCTTGGCTCTTGTTAGCCTTTTCATTATTTGCTTGCCTGATTCTCAGCTTGTGTTACTTACTGTGTGCCTGACACCGACGTGTCCCCAAACTCCTCCCCACAAATGTCACGTTCCAGTGCCTCTCCTTACTGTGTTCTCTCCTTCCGTTCATATTGCATTTCAACAGTAATGACAGCTACTCATCACTGAGCACTTGTTTGGTGCTTGGTATTGCAATCAATGCTTCCGAGTGTGTTACGACATCATCCTCATCGTGCCTTGGGAAGTGGGAACTCTGCTGGTCCCATTTTACAGATGAGAAAACTGAGGCAAGGCGATTAGAAGTGGCATATCTGAGGTCACAGGGCTAGAAAGTGGAAGAGGGGGAATCAGACCCACGCATCTGGATGGTTTCCTGCCCTGCTCATCACTGTGGTGTCGGGCTGCTCACGTGTTTGGTGAGTGGCCGCAGACTCAGAGTCCACCTAAGGTGAAAAGCAGGAACAGGATTCCTTCTCATTTCTTTGTAAGGCAGAGCCAGGCTCGTGGGTGTCCCCGCTTTGTCCCTGAAGGGACAGCTTCTCTGTGTCATCTTTGCCTCCTCTGTCACCTATACAGGGGCTGCAGGCCTGTGACGAGCTGACCCACTCAGCTCCCAGAGCAGGCAAAAGAAAACGGTCCCAGGGTACAGGAGGGAACCTGAAAGAAAACAGATGGGAAGGTGAGTGAGTAATTAAATCAGCACATCCCAAACAGCTAAGGGAGGGGACAAGCAGCAAAGCAATTAAGGCCAAGTATGAAGTCCGAACTCACAGAATGGGCACGTGCTTCCGATAAACCCTCCACTCAAGCTGCTGGGAATACAAACACCAACCAAAACAACACATGCACATGCTCTTTTGTGTCCTGTTTCTGGAATTCTGTGATGTCTCTTTTCTCATAGAATTCTTCCAGAAACAGCCCAGTACAGAATTACAGGTTGAAGCACTGTCAATAGGGGCTAGCTCTGCCCCAGGTTAAGGGTGAATTTGTTTGAGTTTCAGAACAGGCAGGAGAAGCTCTCCTGGATTTTAAACAGATAATGTCCTTGTCATGTAAGAGCACTTAGATAGAAGGTTGGCTTTGTCTCTTTAAAATATATATATGTGTATATATATTATATATATATATGATGATGTTTGTTGTTATTGTCGCTGCAGTTGTTGCAGAGATGAAAAAGAAATCTGTGTCTTTAAATGAGGAGGGGCTGCGTAAGGAGGCTTGGGCAGCAAAAAGGCTAATACACTGTGGAAGAGAAGGAGTTTAATCTAATTTAGTTGGAGGGTGTCTGTCTGCGGTGTTGTTTTTTGGAGTGTGGGAATAGAGGCGGGAAGCTGCCCCCTTGAATGGTCCCTCCTGAGCCAGGAGCAGTGGGGAGCCAGTCGACGCCAGCGATCCAAAGCCCGGCCTTGAAAGAGGATTAAATCAATGCTCTGATTTGCAATTCACACTAATGCACCCCGTGGAACCTTTGGTAATATTTCAAACCACATTTCAAGGGAAATGGCCATAAAATAGCTGCCTAAATTGCGCCGGAGCCACGTCGGACACCCCACTCACCCGCTTTAGGATGGGGGTGCTTTGGGGTTCATTTCTCACCTTCCCCACCCCTCCACATCTCACCACCAGTGTTTTTAGGCAGAATTAAAACTTCTGCGCCTGTTGAATTCGCTGCAACTTGCATGGCCTTTCTGGTGGAACAAAGTGTGTTTTCTTTGCTAAGTATCACTTCAGATCACTAAAGGTATTTTCCCTGGAGAAAAAGATGGGGGTACGCCACGGGGAGCATGCCTACTTGATCAGAAAACATAATTTTCTGTGCATGTTTTATATCTGATAAGCTTCTGCAGAAACTTGATACTAGATGAGGTCAGAGAAAATAAGGCCTATTCACATCAGACCTCTCTGCATGTGAAGCAATTATTGGTAAATAGATCAGTTTTCATTCTTATACTTGAAGGTAGAATTGGAAATGTCCCGGACTAAATACAAAGATTGACGACCCGAGAAGACGAGAGAAGAAACACAAGAATCACTTAACGTGGATCCTCACACTTGGATGTGCCAGGAGAGCTCATTCAAGCAGCAGTTACTGAAAAGGCATTACCACAGCCTGAACCACTTTCTAGCTCAACCCTCACCAGCACGATTTCTGTTTATGAGCTTCCTTCCGCTTCCACGAGTTTACTCTCGCAATCAGCTTGTAACATGCTAAGCTTATGGTTTAATTTATTTCTATTGCTGAAAGACTCAGTACTTTTTTATCTTAAAGAGATTATTTGGGTTTTCTCTAATCCCATTTCAGAAAACCTCGCACAGTGTTTATAATTTCCATTGACTATTACATAATGAGAAAAGATACAACTTTGATTTTTAGCAATATCCGTGTCAAAGTACTTTATACTTTTGACTTTGTGAGTTTAAATGGAATGAAACTGGGCCTCTCTTTCAAATCCCCTCCACCTCCAAAAAATATTTAGTTCTTGTTCAAAACACTGCCTGACTCCTGAAATATTCTCTTTCAAAAACCTCATACTTTCCCTGGTGAACGTTTGCAAGAACTTGAAGGTAGATAGTGTTTACTGATAGCTTTCTGATAGACAGATATTTTTTAGGTGGTTGGGGGTAAAAACATATTCCTTGTCTCTGCACGTTATGTGAAATCATGTTTAATTATAAAGTTTCATTAAAAACCTTTGCTCAAAATTTTAGAAGCCTAATAAGATTTCCATTAATTTAAACATATCACTATTCCCACGACAGCTCCAAAGCTTTCTTTTCCCTCTTTCATCCATGGTTAAATATGTAAATAAAATGTCTAAAGTCATTCTTCAAAGAAGACAAAAGAAAAAAGAGCTGAGGGAAAGACAGCCATAAAATTCCTCCCAATTCTCCATAACATTTGCCAGAGGGGGGTCGGTTGCCAGCCAGGGCTGAGCAGCGGGGGACCCCGGCTGCTCCTTAGACTCACACATCTCAAATCCCACACACAGGAAAAAAAAATAAAATAAAATATCTTTTCAGCTGGGGCCATCAAAAGAGCCTTTTCATTTATTAGTTACAGACTTATCTTCCAGTTGCTGATTTCTCAGAACCCTCATTTCTCTATAATAAAGTCTATTTGTTGGTTTCCATCTCAGCTGGACAGGGTGAAGCACTTCTGCCTACATTTTTATAAAAAACGAGAGAAAAAGGCAATCTGAAGTGGTTATAGCTAAAATAATGGGCCTGAACACGGCTGAATTAAAACAGCACAGAAAAGATCAATTAGGAGGCACTTTCTCAAATACTTCACACCCAGCTCCTGGCGTTTGGCTCTCGCCCTTGCACTAAATATTTCCAATAGCTGCTGAGGGAGAGACACTAAAAAGGAAAAGAAGGAAAATGGGGCCCAGGAAGGACCTTTGCAAGGAAAATTCTAGAAAAGCCAAGTGATTTCCGCTGAATCAATTTTAATTTAAAGGTTCTGAAAATTACCTACTAGACAAAAACAAAACAAAAAAAACCCACTATCATAATAAAAACGACATTCTTTTAAAAATGAAATCATGCGATTTTTCACTTGGGAAATGACACAGTTGAAGGTGCTGTTCTAACTGCCCGGAGTTTCTACCTCCTTTTTCACTTTCTCCCTCACCCGACTTCCTCCAGCACCTCCCAGTGAGACCCAGGGCACCCAGGGACAGGGACTCAGGGGTGGGTGCCTGAACCTGCCGATTATTTCTGGGATTCTGGGCGCTCAAATGTCTGTTGAGCGGATGAATAAATGAGTGGAAAGGTGAGATTTCCCCAAGTTTCTTACCGCTGTAAAAATTGTAGGGCTTGTTTTAATTAAAAGCCAATACTCTCCGAGGAAGTGGCCCACTTCTGCACGGCGTGCAGAAGGCTGGTCAGTGACGGGGGTTCCTGGCGGGCCCCCTCTCCTTCCCGGGCGCTTCCTAGGAAGACCTGCCCCGTGCGCAGCGTCCCCACCGCGAGGGCCCGTGCAGCCGCCCCCCAAGCCGGGTGGAGCGCCGCCAGCCCGGGAAGCCCCAGCAAGGCCTCCGGTGATGTCCGCACACCCCACCCTGCTCGGTGGAGTTAACCTCAAACGGGCAGCGGGGAAGCGAGGCCGGTGGACGCGGGACTCGCTCCTCTGACCTCTCACCGCTCCCCAGACCCCCCGCCCCGGAGGTAGCGGGAGATTGCACACGCAATCCTGGGAGTTTCCGAACTTTGAAAGATCGTGACCCGGAGAGACCCCGGGAGGAGAGGGCCGCCCACCTCCTACGGGTGCTGTTTATTTAAGGGTCAACCCAGGACGCTACGGGAAGCACCTGGCGCATCCTTGGGAACCGTGGGGCTTGGGGGGTGGGCGCCCACCGCGAACGCCCTGGGCGGGGAAAGGGAATGGGGAGGGGACGTCCTGTCCTAAGTGACCCCGTCACGGACCCGCCCCAATCCGAAGCGGGTGAGCTCAGAGGACCGGCCCAGGACGCTCCTTCTCCACTTTCCAGGAAAACCGAACGGCGTGCGCGCCTCCGCGTCCCCGCGGGAGCTGGAGGGTCCCCGGGCAGGCGCTAACGCGCTCCTCCCACGACCCATCCCATCACACCCATCCCACCCCACTCCGGGTCCTCCCACGGAGCTGCAGCCAAGGAGGGCCCTGGCCGGGCACATCACTCGCCAAATCACATAAATACCCCACAAGCGAATGACTTCCTATAATAAATAAACTCAGCCGCCGAGAAGGCATCTCCAGCCCTGCTGGCGCGAGGCCCCAGCTCTGCGGCTTTGGAGGGGGCGGGGGTCACCGCGGTACAAACCAAGCCCCCACTTCCCGCCGGGTGGGAGGCGGTGTTCAAAGTCCCGGGACGCTTCCCGCCCCTCCCCCTCCCCGCCTTCTTAGAGGAGACCTCGGAAGAGCGGCCCTAAAATCCGGATTCTCAGAGCCCCTCCCCCTCCCCTTAGCTCGTCTCTTTGAAATTTCAAAGCAAACCCCTCCTCGGAGCCCGGATCCTGGAGCCCTGGGCTGCTAGCGGCTCCCCAGCCTCGGGAAGATGCGGGCAGGTTTACAAGCAAGGGGCCACTTTATGGCCCAGGCTATAAAACGCAAATCCCACCTCTCTTTGAAAGCGCCCTCCGCCCGGGACTCACCATAAAAGGAAGAGAAGATGCGCCCCGCGCCCCTCGCCGCGGACAACCCACCCCCTTCTCCCGCCAGTCCCCGAACTTCCCGTAACCTCGGCGTCCTCGGGGTTCCAGGGACCATCCCGGGGACCGCCAGGAAAGGGGCCGCCGGCGGAAAGGGCAGC
>NW_012102388.1:1195097-1195866 GCF_000951045.1 Mandrillus leucophaeus
GGACGGAAGGGAAGGCAGGCAGGCAGGCAAATCACTAGTCCTTAGATTCTCTTTAGCTCAGTGCAGGGTTTCCAAAGGAATTATTGATAGCATTAATTTGGAGATTTCTCAGCATCTATGCCCCACGGCCTTAGTTTTGGAAAAATGGCAGCCTGTTTTGGATGGCAGTGGTGGAGTCATAGAAGCCCAGAGAAGGAGATTGTCCAAGATCTACACCCATTCATCCCTCCCTTCCTTCCTCCAGCCTCCAGCAGCCTCCAGCCATTCACCACCCACCACATGCTAAGGCTGAGAAACAGGACTGGCACCTGGTCTGTGGTTCTACGGTGGACAGGAGAGACTCGCATGGCACATCATATATGTGCTTCTGTGAAGCATCAGGGCAGGAGTCCTAAAAGTGGATGTATTTCCATGGGTCCTCTAAATGCATATACAAAGCAGAAGATGCAGCCTGTGTGAGGTCATAGCACGGGGAAGCTGCGGGGTCACGTAGAAGGCAAGAGAAGTTATCAACAGAATCAAAAACTCCATCAGGACCCAGACTGGGTCTGGCTGGTGATCCCCTATGTCAGCCCACACCTTGCAGAGGGCTTTGGACGTAGTAAGAATAACTACAATAATAGCAATGGCTGTGATAATAGTAATTGTAGCAGCACAGCCCTGAGAGCACTTGCCCTGTGCTGAACAGGTTACTGGGACTATCTCAGTGAATCCTCACAACGCATTCAGGGAGGTACTGTCATCAGCCTGGCTTTACACGTGAAGACCC
>NW_012102388.1:1196746-1201307 GCF_000951045.1 Mandrillus leucophaeus
CAGCGCCCGGGCCCCCGCCTGTGGCTGGTCCTGCAGGTGATGGGCTCGTGCGCCGCCATCAGCTCCATGGACATGGAGCGCCCGGGAGACGGCAAATGCCAGCCCATCGAGATCCCGATGTGCAAGGACATCGGCTACAACATGACTCGCATGCCCAACCTGATGGGCCACGAGAACCAGCGCGAGGCGGCCATCCAACTGCACGAGTTCGCGCCGCTGGTGGAGTACGGCTGCCACGGCCACCTCCGCTTCTTCCTGTGCTCGCTGTACGCGCCGATGTGCACCGAGCAGGTCTCCACCCCCATCCCCGCCTGCCGGGTCATGTGCGAGCAGGCCCGGCTGAAGTGCTCCCCGATTATGGAGCAGTTCAACTTCAAGTGGCCCGACTCCTTGGACTGCCGGAAACTCCCCAACAAGAACGACCCCAACTACCTGTGCATGGAGGCGCCCAACAACGGCTCGGACGAACCCACCCGGGGCTCGGGCCTGTTCCCGCCGCTGTTCCGGCCGCAGCGGCCCCACAGCGCGCAGGAGCACCCGCTGAAGGACGGGGGGCCCGGGCGCGGCGGCTGCGACAACCCGGGCAAGTTCCACCACGTGGAGAAGAGCGCGTCGTGCGCGCCGCTCTGCACGCCCGGCGTGGACGTGTACTGGAGCCGCGAGGACAAGCGCTTCGCCGTGGTCTGGCTGGCCATCTGGGCCGTGCTGTGCTTCTTCTCCAGCGCCTTCACCGTGCTCACCTTCCTCATCGACCCGGCCCGCTTCCGCTACCCCGAGCGCCCTATCATCTTCCTCTCCATGTGCTACTGCGTCTACTCCGTGGGCTACCTCATCCGCCTCTTCGCCGGCGCCGAGAGCATCGCCTGCGACCGGGACAGCGGCCAGCTCTATGTCATCCAGGAGGGGCTGGAGAGCACTGGCTGCACGCTGGTCTTCCTGGTCCTCTACTACTTCGGCATGGCCAGCTCGCTGTGGTGGGTGGTCCTCACCCTCACCTGGTTCCTGGCTGCCGGCAAGAAGTGGGGCCACGAGGCCATCGAAGCCAACAGCAGCTACTTCCACCTGGCAGCCTGGGCCATCCCGGCGGTGAAGACCATCCTGATCCTGGTCATGCGCAGGGTGGCGGGGGACGAGCTCACCGGGGTCTGCTACGTGGGCAGCATGGACGTCAACGCGCTCACCGGCTTCGTGCTCATCCCCCTGGCCTGCTACCTGGTCATCGGCACGTCCTTCATCCTCTCGGGCTTCGTGGCCCTGTTCCACATCCGGAGGGTGATGAAGACGGGTGGCGAGAACACGGACAAGCTGGAGAAGCTGATGGTGCGTATCGGGCTCTTCTCTGTGCTGTACACCGTGCCGGCCACCTGTGTGATCGCCTGCTACTTTTACGAACGCCTCAACATGGATTACTGGAAGATCCTGGCGGCGCAGCACAAGTGCAAAATGAACAACCAGACTAAAACGCTGGACTGCCTGATGGCCGCCTCCATCCCCGCCGTGGAGATCTTCATGGTGAAAATCTTCATGCTGCTGGTCGTGGGGATCACCAGCGGGATGTGGATTTGGACCTCCAAGACTCTGCAGTCCTGGCAGCAGGTGTGCAGCCGTAGGTTGAAGAAGAAGAGCCGGAGAAAACCGGCCAGCGTGATCACCAGCGGTGGGATTTACAAAAAAGCCCAGCACCCCCAGAAAACTCACCACGGGAAATATGAGATCCCTGCCCAGCCGCCCACCTGCGTGTGAACAGGGCTAGAGGGAAGGGCACAGGGGGGCCCGGAGCTAAGACGTGGTGTTTTTCTTTTTCTTCTTCTTCTTTTTTTTTTTCATAAAAGCAAAAGAGAAATACATAAAAAAGTGTTTACCCTGAAATTCAGGATGCTGTGATACACTGAAAGGAAAAATGTACTTAAAGGATTTTGTTTTGTTTTGTTTTGTTTCCAGCGAAGGGAAGCGCCCCCAGTGAAGTAGCCTCTTGTGTAGCTAATTTGTGGTAAAGTTGTTGATTCAGCTCTCAGAAGAAAACTTTTGTTTAGGGCCCTCCGTAAATATACATCTGTGTATTTGAGTTGGCTTCGCTACCCATTTACAAATAAGAGGACGGATAACTGCTTTGCAAATTCAAGAGCCTCCCCTGGGTTAACAAATGAGCCATGCTCAGGGCCGACCCCCAGGAAGGCCACAGTGCTGGGCGGTACCCTGCAGAGGAAAGATGGGACCTGGGGCCCCTCCCGCCCCAGTGGACTTGGAGTCGCTTAAAATAGACTGTGGCCTTCACCAGTAGTCTCTCTGCAAGACAGAAACCTCCATTAAACCTCACATTTGTGAATACAAATGATGTGCAATACATTTTTTTTTCTCTTTCCTTGAAAATAAAAAGAGAAACAAGTATTTTGCTGTATATAAAGACAACAAAAGAAATCTCCTAACAAAAGAACTAAGAGGCCTGGCCCTCAGAAACCCTTCAGTGCTACATTTTGTGGCTTTTTAATGGAAACCAAGCCAACGTTATAGACGTTTGGACTCTGATTTGTGGAAAGGAGGGGGGAAGAGGGAGAAGGATCACTCAAAAGTTACCCAAAGGGCTTATTGACTCTTTCTGTTGTTAAACAAATGATTTCCATGAACAGATCAGGAAGCACTAGGTTGGCAGAGACAAACTTTGTCTAGTGTATTCTCTTCACAGTGCCAACGAAGAGTGGTTTCTGCTTGTATGTATTTGTAATATATGATATTTTTCATGCTCCACTATTTTATTAAAAATAAAATATGTTCTTTAGTTTGCTGCTAGTCCCTGGTTCATGGTGAGGTTTCCCTTCTCTGTGTGTGGGGAGAATACAGGACACTCTCTCCCTTTGCTTTTTAAGCAAATTCTGGGGGTGTGCTTCTAGCCAGAGAGTACTGGTTAGTTATCTATATAAAATTGCAGGTCAGAGGATTCCAACATTGGAAGAATGATTCACTTGTGAGTTTCAGAGCAAATGCAGGCAGGCAATGTGTGAAGTTGGAAGTCGTTTCTGTGACTGTTGGTAGCTGGACGTGAGGGCTTAGTTGTAGACACACGTCACCAAGGAGAGCCTCAGCACTAAACATGGCCCCACTCATGAGCCTGGATTAGCCTGTTTTCATATATTCAGAGAGCAGAGCCAACCGATTAGGAGAACTAAATCATTTGTATTCAATTGACCTGCTAGCCTCAAATGGTTCCTAGACAGAGCTGTCTACATCAGCTCCAAGTGTGCTGGCTTTGCAGTGACTCTGAACCATGAAGATATTTACAAAACAGATTATAGACCTGGACGGGATAAAATACCTGCTCAGGGTGGTGAATCCTTAAGAGGAAGTTAAGCAGCTTTGGAACTTCATGGTACTCGGTTCTTCTCCAGGGTTTGCTGTTAGAACTGGGTAGCTGTAAAGAACTGGCCCAGGTCTGCTGGTCAAAGGCACAGCTACACTCAAGTTCCAGCCAGAAGGAAGCAAGGGCACAGTACAGTCCTACTGTGGTGAGGACTCTATTAATATAAAGCAAGCCAAGCTGCCCCTGGGGCCATGCTTTTGTCCAGCTCCAAGTTAAACAAGGAACTCTGGAGAACTTGGAGCATGGATGACATGCTTACCAACAATGAGGAGAGCCTGGAGCCAGTGCAGTCTGTTTTCTGAAGAGGGTGTTCAGAAATTCAACCTGGTAAACATAAGATCACCCATCAACACTAGGGCTGGAAACAGACTTACACTGGTTTTGGGGGGCTACTGCACATGGCTGTGAATATTTGCAGGGCACAGGAGCAGGCAGATCGGTGGTTTGGGAAACACCAGCTAGGTAGGCAAAGTGAATGAATGCAAAATTCCAAAGAGCTTTCAGTGCATTAAAAAAGAATGTGGAAAAGCTTTAGAAATGGCCCCAAATACAAATTTCTTTGTTGATTGCTTTCACCTAGTCCCCCAAAAGACTATATAGAAATATTGATGTCTCTGTGCATGTATGTGTATAGCGTTTCCTTTTTGTCACTCTTAGGGAAAATAAAAATAAAGTATTTGGAATAGAACTTTCAAAAAGTCCGGAAGGGTAACGCTGTCCGGATGCTGCTGCAAGCCACAAGGCTGGATCTAACCCAGAGACATTTGGTTCTACAATACCTGGACTACAGCAGCTTCAGACCTGCCCACGCTCAGGTGTGTAGGCTTGAAAATGTGGTCCCAAGGAAAGACATATTCAACAACATAACTAAGAGCCTTTGTTGTTATGTAGCCCTGAATGTGTCTCACTGTGGATCCATCCCAGAAATGACTGATCTTGCTTACGAATGTGAAGGGATTGTGACATGTGGTTGGGTTGGGTGCAGCTGGGTGAGTTTAACAGTGAGCAGTGCAAGTAGCAGCTGTAGAGCTTCCAAGCAAAACACTCCAAGGTCCTCTCTCTCTCTGCTAAGCTGAAATCTGACCCTGCCTCACATACAGACAGTGAGTTTTAGGAGAAGCATCAAGGCCTAAAAGTCAGAAAGCTGAAAAAAAAAAAAAAAAAGAAAAGAAAGAAAATAGAAAAGAAAGAAGAAGGAAGGAAGGA
>NW_012102388.1:1202107-1210203 GCF_000951045.1 Mandrillus leucophaeus
TAGCAGCACAGCCCTGAGAGCACTTGCCCTGTGCTGAACAGGTTACTGGGACTATCTCAGTGAATCCTCACAACGCATTCAGGGAGGTACTGTCATCAGCCTGGCTTTACACGTGAAGACCCCGACACACAGAGGTTAAGTAAATTCCCAGGGTCACATGACAAGTAAGAGACCCAGAACAGGAACTGGGTGGTCTGATAACAGTTCTGGAACCCCCAATTCAGTAAGCAATTGTTGAATAAATGAGTGAATGAAGGCTAGCTGACCACTTTACATGCATTCATTCAATCCTCTGACAAACTTCGGTGGTACCGCTCTCATGTTCGTAATATTACAGATGAGGAATTCGGAGCACAGAGAATTTGTGTCACTTACCCAAGGTCACACAGGCAGCAAGTAGAGAGTCTGGCATGCAAACCTGGGCTGTGGGGCTTCAGACCTGCACCTCTGACCACCAGGCTTTCCCACCTCTCTGGTTTCTCAGGACTTGACTAAATCATTTCATCTTCACAGCAGCACCGCTGCACCTTTATTCCAAGCAAAAGCGGAACAAGGTTGCATGGCAAAGAGCAAAGGCCACTTGGCCAGTGTCGGGGAGCCCAAGGGAGGAGGCTGCGGCAACCTGCATTTTTGCAGCAGTCGGGAGGGTGCTAGCAGTGGGGTTGGGGGGAAGCAGGTGGATGGAGAGGTCCTTAGAAGGTAGAACCAGGATTAGGTTTTATGTAGAGAGGGAATAAGAAGGAATGGTCAGGGAGGTTCACACCATTTCTGACTTTGGTGGCAAGTAGGTCTCTCCAGGGACAGAGGAGGGAGAAGGGCAGACCTCAGGGCCAGGTGAACAAAGAGGAGGTTGCAAGGGGAGCTGTGACTGGGAGCAGTCCCTTAACCACCTGGGCGCTGGGTGCCCATTTTTACTATAAGAGGATTGGCAGAGGAGATTATGTAAACGGCCTTATCCAACGTCAAAATACGTGATCCAGATAGCGCTAAGGGGGAATGCAGCAAGGGTCTTACAGGAGGGAGTCAGGAGGATCCATCCACTGCTGCCCATGATAACTCAGCCCCTAGATCGTTAACTTAACCCTTGGGCGAGCCGAGCAAAATTAAAATCAACTCCAAGAGCTCATAGTTTTAAATTCTCCACTAGCATCTTTGGAGATGCTGCTTCAAGACAGAGAAAGAGAAGAGAAAAATCAAGAAGTATTCTTGAGGCCATAGATATTATCCTACATTCTAGATTATTTTCTCAGAAGGAGGAGAAAGACATATAGAAAATGATAACCGATTGGAGTGCGGACCGGCATCTTACACTTAAAGGATGTGCAGACATAAACCTCATTTAAGACTGAACTATATCTTGCCTTCTCTATGAGCTGGCTTTTAGTTTGACTCAACCACTTACACATTGCTTCACCTTGAGCAAGATACCAGAACTTCCCTGCCTCTGTTTCTTCATCTGTAAAATGGGCACGATAATGTTACCTATCTCACTGGACTGTCACAAATAGCTCTCGCTTACTGAACAAGTATTACATGCTCAACTGCTTTAAGTTCTCTGTGTTTATTAATTCATCTACTCCTCACAACAGCCCTAGGAGACATGGTATGAGATGAAATAAAACCATTTGTGTAAAGTGGTTTTATTTTATTGGAAGGCTGCTTGGCACAGAGCAAATGCTCAATAAAGTGATCTATTTTTATGTTTTTTGTCCCTCCCCACAAAGAAAGTTAAATCCTGTAAGCTAATGAGTAGCGCTCTTTAAAAAAAATGAGTTTTTTTCTTCCAGAAACACTTTTTCCAATACTACTGTGTTCAGGTTCCACAGAAAACCCACTGATCTTTCAAGTTTAAAAGGCAGGCACAGGGACTCTACAGCAGTGAAAAATATTCTCTGTCTTTCCCTTTGAACACAATAACATCATAGCTGACTTCCTAGGAAATCAGACCTCATGCACGGACACCTCTATACGCAAATGGATAAAGATGGCTGTAATATGGAAATGCAGAAAAACGGTCAGACTTCAGGGAAGCTCGCGAAACACGCGCAGGCCGCATAGTGTGGGGTGTTTTTTTAATGTTTTATTAAGAGTGATAAGGCCAAGCTGGAGGGAGGAGGGAAGGAGACGTTTGAAATCTGAAAGAATAAGTTTCAGCTGCTGAGGTGAGCTGTCGTAACTGGGGACACTTCTAGGAAAATGACTCTGTTGGATCCCACACAATGTCCGCAGCCCATCCGGACTTCCCCAAAGTCGGCGCCTGTCGCTTTGTTATTCTAAGACTTTCTGAATGTTTCGTTTTTTATATACATTGTTTGGTACCAGGCTGCCCTCCCAGGGCCTTTGGTTTATAGGAAGGGGTTCATAACAGCAACCCTTGCCACACGCCCATCTCCCTCCCAGACCCTGGGGGCTTCAGGGGCTCTGTAGATGGGATGGGTTGTTCCCAGGTGGTCTTTTGCAACAGATGTCCTCAAAGGATGCACTTTGTGGCATTTTAGGGAATATTTGCACTTAAAAAAAATCCACAACCTATCCTCACAATGTTTTAAGTATTTTAGGCAGAACTACAAAGTGATCCACCCTGACATGATGAATCCGTGCCCGTTTTCCAAGGGGGCGACGGTGATCGGGAGTTGCAGGTGTTGACTTTGATCAGAATTGACAAGCTCGTGGGGTGGTGCAGCTCTTCCCCTCCCCAGCCCTCCCCATTCCACCCTTGCCCCCAGGGCAGCAGCACCTGTTTACCTCCCGCACTCTGCCTGCACTATTTTTGCTTCTCATAAAACACTTGGATGTTGTTGGCTCTGAATAAGGTCGTTCGTTTGCGAACTGCCTCTCTTCCTGCAGCTCATCTGAAACAGTCTTATTGAACTTGGCTCAATATCACCTCGGTTTCTTTGGATTCCAGGATCACAGCAGAAGGCTCAAATTTGAACTAAACTCAGAAGCGTTTTAGGTCAGCAAAACTATTTTTTTTTTCTTCCAAGGGACTTTATGTATTAGGAATGTAAGTGCCAACTTGCTTTTCCACACATGACACAGGGCAAAGAGAACATGAGATAGTCAGGAAGAAGTGGTGATTCTGATTTGCTATCATGATGACTCAGGTCTAAGTGGACAGAACGAAAGCAATGAGAACAAGAGAACAAGGCCAATTATAACATTTGACATTCTTCCATGGCAGTCATGATTGTAACCATTTTCAAAAAAAATCCTACAGCAATAAGAGCTGAATCTTATCTCTTGAGTAAACAGAGGGTATCAGAGCAAAAAACCATGCAATAGAAAGGAAGCATCAAATGAAGTTGGAAATGTAGTATTTTTATTTTTAACTCACCTCTACCTTCTAAAGGCTTTATTCTTTCCAAGACAAAAATCTTCACACATGTCCCAGGGGATGAGCCAAGGGAAAAAAAAAAATCAGGTAAAATAATCCCTCTGCGTCGGGGGTGTGCATGTCACTCGGTCTGGTCAGTGAGATGTGAGGGGAGTTTTCCTAGTGAGATTAAAAAAAATGGGGGTGTGCGTGTGGGAGTGAAGGAAGGTTCTAAAAAAGATTTTGCTTTGTGATAAAAAAAATGATGAGGAAACCTGTTCTTTTTTTTCTGCACATGATGTGGTGTGCGAGAATCACATATGGAGCTGTTGCAACCATTTCGTGACCATGAGGCAATACGCCCAACATTAAAGCCAAAATTCTGAGATGGCAGGTAAGCAAGATGGAGCCAGCCTCGTGAGCACTCATTAAACGACTGCACCCGCAGGATTCTCGTTATGCCAAGTAACCAACCCTGCCTGGATCCCCTGAGAGCGGCAGGTTGGGTGTTCTGTGCCTCTTAGGAACATACACCTGATATAGCAAATTAGTCCCTGGTGTCTCAAACCCTACTATGCACACAAATCACTGAGGCTCTTGCTAAAAGGCAGCTTCTGATTCCGTAGGTCTGGGTGGGACCCCAGATTCTGCATTTGTAATACGTTCCCAGGTGATGTCGATGCTTCTGGTTCTCCTGACCCCTTTGAGTGAAGAATCTATTTGGCCACCCACTTGAAGTTCAGAGCACCCCCACTTATTCATGGCTGTAATTATATGGACACATCTTGGGCATCACTTCCTGGGTGTCCTATAGTGGACTAGCTGTCAATTAAAACAATTTCTTATGTACAATTATGTTGAGTTAAAATTTGCTCCCTTGTGACTATTTCCTATTATTATCACTACTTTTGCCACATAGAGCTTCACAGAGCAAGTCTACGTCTTTTCCCACAGGAAAGCCCCTTATGTATGGGAGCTTCTTACAAATGTAGAACTTGGGGTCCCACCCAGATCTACTGACTCAGGAGCTGCCTTTTAGCAAGAGCCCCAGTGATTTGTATGCACAGTAGGGTTTTGCGATGCCCAGGACTATTTTGCTATATCAGGTATATTTTCCTACGAGGCACAGACCACCCCACCTGCCAACTCTCATGGAATCCAGTGAGTAATATGTGCTCCCTAGATCTTTCTTTTTATTCTTAAAACTGTTGCCCAAATAACTTGGTTTCATCTGGCTGGCTGTCCCCTGAATGTGCTTACCATGGTCTCAATTCTTGTCAAGGAAGAATGTGCCCAAGTAGAGACAATTCTCCAGGAAGCGTCTAACAAGGAGTGGGATCATTAGACACCCTCAGCAAACGTTATACAAGATAATGGGACACTAAAAGCATTTTTTATTAAAACCAGGGACAAAACAAGGCTATCTATGATTACCGGTCACTACCCCGAACATGATTCACCCTGAAGTCTGAGAAGAAGAGGAAAGAAAAAGGAAGGTAAAACCATTGGAAACTGTCATTATTTGCAGCTGTTGTCATTGAAAAGCGACTTAGCTGGAAATAGAATTGATGAGCTTTTCATAAGGAGACCAGGACAAAACATGGCTATAAAAATCAATAGCATCCTCATGCGCCAGCAGTAACCAGTTGAAAATACAAAGAAAATTTAAGATCACATATGCAATGCCTACAACAAGCACAAACTATCTAGAAATTAACGTAGGGGGTGTGCAAGCCTTTTGGAAGACAATGTGAAGATGTTCTGACGAGCATAAATAATTGGCTCAAATAATTGGAAGTTCACGTCAGGTGCCTGTAAATATGTCAATTATCCCCAAGTTAATTCCTAAATATAATGCAATTGCAACTTTAAAATATGTATGTCTGTGGAACTCCCCAAAATGATATTAAATCCATAAAATTTGAGCAGTAGTCAAGGAAAAAACCCTGGAACAGGGATAAGAAAGGACATAATCTATCAGTGAAGTACACTGTGAGTCTACAGTAACTAAGACAGCATGGGCCAAGTGTTCAAACAGACAAAATAATGGACAAAATAGAAAATCCAAGAAGAGTCTCAAGTGAATTTCAAATAAATAAGAAAGAATGGATTACTCCGTCAATACTGTTGAGGCTTAGTTTAGATGTGGGGAAAGTAATATTCCATCCTCACCTCATACCTTTCACCAAAATACATGTTGGATTGATAAAACATTTAAACATAAAAATAATACAGTAGTTAGGGAGAAAATGTTATCTAAAATTTTCATTCAATAGAAAGAAAATACTGGTAAATATTTTTTATAAACTTACCAGGAAAATGTCTTCTTAGCATGACATCAAAGCTAAAGCCATTTTTTTTAAAATCATCATTTCACTACATAAAAATGTAAAATTCTGTAATGTAAGAAATCAGTTAATTTAAAATAAAAATGCAAAATCTCCATAAACAAAATTAAAAGACAAAAACTAGAGTTTCTTGTCTGGGTCTACGAGTAGACAATTCAAATCAGAAGAAATACTAGTGACCCATATACCCGTGGAAAGTTATTTAACCTCACTTCTAATAATCCAAGTGTGCATGTATAAAAACGTGATCATTTGCACCTAATAGGTCTGTCCTTTTTTTTTGTTTTGAGACAGAGTCTCGCTCTGTCGCCCAGGCTGGAGTGCAGTGATGTGATCTCAGCTCACTGCAACCTCTGCCTCCCCAATTCAAGCAATTCTCCTGCCTCAGCCTCCCAGGTAGCTGGGATTACAGGCATCCGCCACCATGCCTGGCTAATTTGTTTGTATTTTCAGTAGAGACCGGGTTTCACCATGTTGACCAGGCTGCTTTTGAACTCCTGAGCTCAAGTGATCTGCCCGCCTTGGCCTGCCAAAGTGCTAGGATTACAGGTGTGAGCCACTGCGCCTGGCCAAGTTGGTACTTTTTTTTTTAAAGCTGATAATACCTGGATTCTGCTCAGGCATGGAGAAATGGACTCCCCGTATCACATGAGTGGAACCATAAGGTAGCTCACCCCTTCCTGGAGAACAACTGTGACACGCACCTAGTGCCCTTTGCAGCGTACATGTCCTTTGACCCAGCAATTCCACTGCCAAATAAATGTTGTATTGAAAATTGGGAACAGTCTAAATATATACCAGTAAGCTGACTGTTCAAGCCAATTATGGAAAATCCTTAAAATAGAGTAACATGTAGTCATTAAAGTAATTATGTAGAACCATGTTATTAACATGGGATAATGGCCACATGGCCTTGCTAAGCAGGCTAATTTTCAGACAGGACAGACCAGGGCGGCCCTTCCAGTTTTGTTTTGTGTGGTGTGTTTTTGAATTTGTCCACGCCCCTGTGCCAAATCAGTTGTTAAACATTTCAAATATTACCCTGTGGTTACTAAACAAAGCAAGTTATATAATTCCTAAGTAAGACAAGCCTGGACAACATAGTGAGACCCTGTCCCAAAGAAATAAAAAGAAAGAAAAGGAGGAGAGGAGGGAAAGGAAGGGGAGGGGAGAGGAGGGGATGGGGGCATGGTAAGGGAAGGGAAGGGGAGGGGGAGGGAAAGGAAGGCCAGGTGCAGTGGCTCTTGCCTGTAATCCCAGCACTTTGGGAGCCTGAGTGGGCAGATAACTTGAGGTCAGGAGTTTGAGACCAGCCTGACCAATATGGTGAAACCCCGTCTCTACTAAAAATACAAAAATTAGCCGGGCATGGTGGTGGGCACCTGTAATCGCAGTTATTCAGGAGGCTGAGGCAGGAGAATTGCTTGAACCCAGGAGGCAGAGGTTGCATTGAGCTGAGATTACGCCACTGCACTCCAGCCTGGGCGACAGAGTGAGACTTCGTCTCAAAAAAAAAAAGGGAAAGAAAGTAAGGCTCGCAGACTTTGCGGTATCTGTTTATTCTGGAGCAAGCGTTAAAATGGTGTCTGTTTCATGAGTGGGCATGTGCAGATTGCTATCCTAGTATTCATTTCACCCCTTTTCTCTTTGGGGATCCATGCAGCTGGGGGAATGCGGTCCTCACCCCGTCTCCACTGGCTGACTTCATTGAGATATCCACAAAGGTGGGCATTGACCGAAACCAACCCAGTCAGTGTGAGGCTCAGGCATGGGTGGGCACAGACACTCTCTCTTCCTCTGGGTCATGCAGCACAGGATGTACAGTTCAAAGGGCCTCTGCCATGCTTACTATTTCAAGGGCCCCCGATCCCAGGAGAAGGTCAACACTTGGAGTGAGGCTATTTTCAGAAACTCCAACACTAAGCCATGGTGACGTTACACGCCTCGAAGCAAACAGTGCCTGGATAAAATCTCTCCTGCGCTTTTCAGTCCATAAATTACTTTTTAGAGACAGTTCCGTGGGGTTTTCTCTTACTTGCAACCAACTGAGACAGGAATGTGATTGTCACAAAAGCAGCTGCCTCACTAGGCAGGAGACCAGCCAGGGGAGCGGAGTGGATTCGCCCAGGGTGTTCGGGTTCGTCCTTATTCCACAGTGAAACACCTCAAAACTTAGGTTCTTAAAATGACTCTCTTATTCATATTCGACTCACAATTTGGCAAGTCAGGAATGTTGTCAGGAATCGGCTGGGTCGTTTGTCTCTGGCCCCCTTGGCAATGGTTGGGGTGGCTGGGGCTGGGGGATCCACCTCTGCTTTCCACTTCACTCACAAACCTGGCGTCTCGCTGCCCCCCTGGTCTCTCTCTTCCCGCAAACCGCACATGGTGGCGCCTCCTCTTGGGCCTCCTCCCGCGGCTGTGGCTTGGGCTTC
>NW_012102388.1:1210698-1220141 GCF_000951045.1 Mandrillus leucophaeus
TCCTTCCTTCCTTCCTTCCTTCCTTCCTTCCTTCCTTCCTTCCTTCCTCTTTCTTTCTCTCTCTCTTTCTCTCTCTCTCTCTCTCTTTCTCTCTTTCTTCCTTTCTTTTCTGTCTTCAACAGAGTCTTGCTTTGCTGTCCAGGGTATACAGTGCTGTGGTGTGATCAGAGCTCACTGACTCCTGGGCTCAAGTGATCCTACCCAACTCACTCTCCTGAGCCTCCATGCCCAGCTAATTTTTAAACATTTTGTGTAGAGATGGGACCCCCCTATGTTGCCCAGACTGGTTTCAAACTGCTGGGCTCAAGTGATCCCCCTGCTTCAGTCTTCCAAAGCAGTGGGATTACAGGCATGAACCACTGCACCAGGCAGCCCCAACCTCCCAGGCTCAGGGATCCTCCCAGCTTAGCCTCCCGAGCAGCTGTGACTACAAGCATGTGCCACCATACCCAACTAATTTTTAAAACTTTTAGTAGATATGGGGTCTTGAACTCCTGGGTTCAAGCCATCCTCCCTCCTCAGCCTCCCAAAGTGCTGGGATTACCACCACGCTCTTTTGACAAAGCAGTCACGTAGCCCGCCTAACTTCAAGGAGAGGGAAGTGAGTCCCTGCCTCTCAGAGAAGGGGACAGGACCCTGTGGCCTCTCTTACCACCCGGGACAGGGTGCCCCTAAATCCACAAAGAGAAAGAGCGGAAACGACTTCCTTTCATCTCCTGCCCCGGACGCCCCATCTTTTGTTTTCTCATAAAATGGCAACAGAAGTTGATTCTAGATAGAATAATTAACTCCTTCCTGCCACTGTGAACCTGTCCCTGCCTTTTGCGGCACACTGATTTTTAACCAGAGGAACTTCTCCTTGAAAGAGGCTGCTGGGCAGCAATTTTGTCAAACGTGCTCACAGTTTGGGAGCCACTGGAGGACTCCGAATCTGGTCTCCAGGCGGACGAGGGACACTTTTTGTGGGCTGAGTTTGTTTACTCCTGGAAAAACCTGGCTTCCTGTTTCTAAGGGGGAACAGGTTTAAAAGGCCTCATAAAAAGGCTCTAAGGCCCCTTCACATCAAATGGCTCTTCCACAGTAACATTTGATGAGTTAAGTGTAAAGGAATCAGAAACATAAGGATTAAATTTCCTTGCAGATACACATAGGTTATAAATTAGGGGGGGAAGAATCATGTCAAAACATGTTTTGGCATTTCGCCAAGACTGAAAAGATTTGAAAAACGGTTTTGAGATGGTAGATGTTACTGTGTTTTCTCTCAGCCCATCCTTCCCGGTTTGTAAGATTTATTTATTTTTCAGTAAACGGCAGGAGAATTGTAGACGCGGGTGGAGGGAAGTGGTTCTAATTCAAGTTACTGAGTTTTTAAAATTTTATTCCTGAGAGATGGTCCTGGATGGGGACATTCAGCATTCTCGTTTTGTGTTGGTTTTAATTGAGATTTCAAAGAAAGGCCTGTAGCTTTTATGGCTTTCAGTATGTTTCTTATTTAGATTAAGGGCCCAGGAAGCACAGGGCTGGTTGAGTTCAGTGGTCTGAGTACGGCTGCCTGGCCTTTCTTTCACCTGTTTTCAAGAGATTTATGCATCTGCAGGCTTTACATTTCATCATGGATGGAGCAGATTCTCTTCTTTGGCGGATGGACAAAGAAGTTGAAGCTGCAATACTTAGGAGGTATACAAAAGTAAAACCAGAGATGTGGGGATTTCTGCTTAAGAGGATATTTCTGGGGAAATATTTCAGGATCTAGGACTGCAAAGATATAAACAGACTTTTTTTTTTTTTTTTTAAAGATTTTCATTTAGGAAACCTTCACAAATCTGAGTTGTTAAAAATAGGTCCAGCGGCCGGATGCAGTGGCTCACACCTGTAATCCCAGCACTTTGGGAGGCCGAGGTGGGTGGATCACGAGGTCAGGAGCTCGAGACCAGCCTGGCCAACATGGTGAAACCCCGTCTCTACTAAAAATACAAAAATGAGGCGGGCGTGGTGGTGGGTGCCTGTAATCCCAGCTACTCGGGAGGTGAGGCTCTGAGGGAGGGGAATCACTTGAACCCGGGAGACAGAGGTTGCAGTGAGCCGAGGTCGTAACCACTGCACTCCAGCCTGGGCGAAAGAGTGAAACTCCATCTCAAAAAAAGAAAAAAAGGGTCCAGTGACGCTGTCAAGACTGGAGTTTTGGTGTGTGCCTGTGCAGCTGGCCCACATAATTTCTTGAGTCACTTAAAAAAGACGGCGAGTTTTGAGCCAACTGAAGAGCACAAGGGACACCACAGGGGCCACCCAGAAACATTGATTTCCCGGCTTTAAAAAATAAAATTGACAACAGGAATGTTTTCCAGGGCAACTCCACCTACTAATTATGTTGTAGCTCTGCCTGTCATCAGCAGAGACAAGAAAGACTGGTCACCGGGACGTGAAAAACAGCAAAAACCTGTCCCCCTGGGCCACCCTTGACCGAGGAGCAGCCCTGCAAGATGTGTGGGGGTGAGTGCATGGTTCCTAGAAACACATTTCAGTGCCTACTGACTGGGGCACAGGTGCAGCTCCGAGCACAGCAGAGTCCACCCAAGTGGCAGCAATGATTTAGCATCACCTGGATGCCTCTGTCCATGTTCGGTGTTGCGAGTGTAGAAGGAGGTGGAGGAAGCACAGAGGAAGAGGAGGTTCGTGCATCCACCAGCAGCCCATCCTTAGCACTGGGTAGGTCCGAGAGGGGCTTCTGTGTAGGTCTTTCTCCCGTTGTCCCTCCCAGTCCCCTCTCTTCCTCCCTGCCTCAGAAGGCTGACCCAACATGGTGCATCTCTCAGGGCCCCCTGACCTCTGGTCCAGTGTGGCCAACAGAGTGGTACCAGCAAAGGAGACGGGAGGACGGGAAGAGAGCAAACTTCCAGGGCATGGGTTCTGCCCTGTCCCTCCTGGCCAGGCCTAGTGTGGGGGCTGTCCCTTCCCTGCAGCTCCGGCTGCCGCGGGCTGTGGTTCCTGGATCGAGGCTACAGCTCTCAGGAGGAGGCTTCTGCTGCTGATCTCCTCCCGGGCCCCATCAGACTGGTTCCAGTGCAGTGACACCCACTTGGCTGTTCTCTCTGGGCCTCACCATTCACTTATGTTTCTCTTAACTCTACCCACTGTATGAGACAGGGTTCTCTAGAGGACCAGAACTAATGGAATAGATATATCGATAAAGGGGAGTTTATTAAGCAGGAACTCACGTGATCACAAGGTCCCACAATAGGCCATCTGCAGGCTGAGGAGTAAGGAGAGACAGTCCCAGTTCCAAACTTGAAGAACTGAGAGTCCGATGTTCAAGGGATCATCCAGGAAGCATCCAGCACGGGAGAAAGAGGTAGGCTGGGAGGCTAGGCCAGTCTCTCTTTTCACATTTTTCTGCCTGCTTATATTCGAGCTGAGCAGGTAGCTGATGAGATGGTGCCCACCCAGACTGAGGGAGGGTCTGCCTTTCCCAGTCCACTGACTCAAAAATGAATCTCCTTTGTCAATAGCCTCACAGACACACCCAGGATCAATACTTTGTATCCTTCAATCCAATCAAGTTGACACTCAGTATTAACCATCACACACACCTTGATCAAGAGTCCCTCTCTTAAGTCCTTTCCAGGGAAACCCCCTGTCTTAGGGAGCTTGTGCTGTTCCAGTAAAATACCATGGGCTAGGTGACTTCACCAACAGACCTTTCCTGCTCCCAGTTCTGGAGGCAGCACAAGATCAATCATACAAGATCAAGGTGCCGATTCAGTTCCCCGTCAGGGCTCCATCCCCGGAGAGTACACGGCAGCCTCCTTACTGCCTGTCTTCGGTGTGTGGGGGTAAAGTGTCAGGCACTTTCCTGTTCTGATTCCATCATGGGACCCCCACCTTCCTGGCCTGATCTCACCCCAGTCATTCCCCTAAAGTCCCCACCTGCTAATACCATCACACGGGGGGCCAGGCCTTCAACCCATGAATTCTGGGGGAACACAGCCCATGTGCCCTCTGAGAGCCACCCGTCTCCTGCAGGAACCCCAATAGACCATCTTCTCACATCAACTTAAGCTATTTAATTCCCACAGATATTTATTGAATACTGCTGGGCCTGGGAGAAAAAACAAACAAACAAATCCTACCATTACAAGTGTATGAAAGCTTATCAGGCATTTATTACATAAGATCTCCTTCCATCCCCACAAAAATATTATGATTCCCATTTTCCAGAAAGGAGAAATGAGGGTTAAAGAAACTGCAGGGGAAAAAAAGGATGCTTGCACAGCCAAGGCTACCAATCAGTAGCAAAAGAGTTATTAATCTTCAGGTTGATTTTGCTTTAAATAATTCATTGAGATGACATTCACACGTGCTTTGTGTTAGAACACGTCTCTGCAGGGTTGAAAGCACCCTCACCCCTGGTACAGGGTCCTGTCTTCTCCAGGCAGATGTAGAGAATAGACGGTTCTGTATGAAGAATTTCCAAAATGTCATGGACCAGCGGGAAACTTTTTTTCCTTTAGGACAGATTGGCCATAGTAGAAAATCATGCTTTTCTACCTCAGCTGAGCATTTCCACTTCTGTGGGTCATTCCAGTCCCATCTGATTGACAATCCCATTTCCCTGTGGGGCCTCCTCCCCCAGACCCTGAGCTCTACCCAGCCCCCGTCATTCTCAAGAGAACCCTCTTCCCTGAAGATCTGGAGGGTTCTTTCAGAGAAGAACCTGATAGTTCTTCTCCGCTCCATATGGCTCCAAGTTCGTGCTTATTCTCACCATCCTTTCACTTCAGCCTGTGGCTCCAAATCTCCTGTGCAAACCCTTGGGCCTGTTCTCTCGATCTCAGTCCCTCCTCTGTTTACCACAGCTCATGTTTTCTTTCCCCAAAAAACTTAATAAACAAACCCCCTGTAAGCAGTTGGATTGTGTCACCCAATAGATACATCCAGGTCCTTAATCCTTGGTTCTGTGAATGTGACCTTCCTTGTTTGGAAATAGGGTCTTTGTGGATGCAAGTAAGTTAAGGATCTTGGGATGTGATCATTCTGGATTTAGGGTGGGCACTAAATCCATACTTGGAGAAAGGAGAAGGAGATTTGAGACACAGAGACGCAGGGAGAAAACTGTGTGAAGATGAAGGCAGGGATTGGAGTGACACAGCCACGTGCTGGGGGTCACCTGGAGCCACCAGAACCTGAAAGAGGCACCAAGGAGCCTCCCCTAGGGCATTTGGAGAGGGCATGACCCTGTGGACACCACGACTTCCGACTTCTGGCCTCCAGATCTGTTCAAGGATAAATTTCTGCTGTTTGAAACCACCTAGTTTGTGGTGATTTGTTATGACAGGAAACTCACACATGTCTCCAAAAGTGTGCTTAGAGAGGGGCTGTTAGAACACAGATTCTCAAGCTGGACAGGCTGAGTCTAAATCCTGCCTCCTGCCTCCTGCCTCCTGCCTCCTGCTAACTGCTAGCCGTGTGACCTTGGGCAAGGATGTAACATTTGTGCGGCTCATTGGTAAGAGGAGAACACTATGGCACCTTGGCAATGGGGCCGAGAGGACCAAGTAGGTCCATAAATGTGACCGTCAGAGCAGCCCCTGCTACACACGGCTGCAGCCCCACCCGCAGCTGGGATTCCACCCCTGCCTCCTCCAGCCATGATTGTCTTGCCTGTTCATCATCTCAACGCAGACCCTTGGCACCGTCTGTAAGCCTGCCTTCTCCTTCACTCCTGTCTCCGTGGAATAGGGGTCCCATGTGGTCTGTAACAGCACGCTCGCCGGCTCCCTATCCCACGCTGCTGCCCGGGCTCTGGCTGGTTTTGAGACCCCCTACCACCATCTGGATCCCGAGCCATGGCCTCGGCCTCCAACGGGTCTGCTTGTCTGCAGGTCTTGCGCCCGGAGCCCTGACACATACCGTGGAGTTCACACACTCACAGGGTCTGTACTCCCCTGGTGGGCAGGACCACATTTCTACTGGTTTAAGAGGTGTTCAATCCTATGGACACAATTATCTGGCTGGGGAGTAGCACGGGGCAGGGGAAGAATGAAGAATGCTGCCTCCCCCAGCCTCAGGAATTGGTAGGCACGGTCCTGGGGCCTTGTTCAAACCAAGGCCCAGAGACACACCAGGGGCGGCCACAGCTTCCCAAGCCTCCATGAAGTGCCCCGTGGCAGCTGGGATGGTCCGGGGTCACCTTTCCCTGTTTTTTCCTCAACCACCACCCCTCCGTCTCGGACAGCAAGTCACCGTAGGCCAAGGGGCTTCTGCTGTGTCCACTGGGTGTAGCTTCCTTCAGAGACACAATAGAGGCTGCACAGAGGCAGGATGTATTAGGGTGTAGAGGACACACTCCCAGAACTGCCACGCTCAACTCGCCTTGTGCCTCCCGCACGGCAGGTCCTCCCGGGAGCTGAGGAGGGAGTCTCGTCCCATGATATCAAAACGAAACCATGCACAGAATCCCTTTGGCTTTGGGATTTAGGCTGTGAAACGCAGGGCATGTCCTGCCACATGATGGCCTATATTTGTCTCAGGTCCGCCACACATTGGCATCTTCCAGAGATGGGGCCCCACCCTCCCCGTCCCGTCCGCTCTCCCATCTTAGCCATCTGCAGGAGAGACACAGGCTGGAGACACACAGGCTGCTGAAGGGCGGTTGAGAGCTGGCTCCAGCCCCGTGGCCCTGCCCTGTTGTCTCAGCACAGGCGACCTGCTGCTGATAGGCTGAAGAGCATGAGGATAGCAAGGAGGATGCACACCAGCATCCTGAAGGCAGAGCCATTTCTCCAGTGCAGGCACCTGGGAAGTGAACTTCGTGGTGGAGGACCAGGACACAACGGGCCCCTTCCACTCCCTCCCCACCCTGCCCATCTCTTGCGCTGACTCAGACGTTTAGGGGCAAACAGACAGAGACAACTGCACCTGGGTCTGTAATGAAATACTAACTTCAAAAGGCTCAGCAGCTGTTTTCTGGAACTTGGCAGCCTGACTCCAAAGTCCCCTCAGCCCTCAGTCCAGCCTCTTTATTGCCAATGCCTGACACGCTGGCCACAGAGCAAAGTCGAGGTGAACATTGGACCATCCCGAAGCCAGGAGAGCACAGTCATTGTCATGATTTTTTTTTGTTTTTTTGTTTTTTTGTTTTTGAGACGGAGTCTCGCTGTTGCCCAGGCTGGAGTGCAGTGGCGCCATCTCGGTTCACTGCAAGCTCCGCCTCCCGGGTTCACGTCATTCTCCTGCCTCAGCCTCCCCAGTAGCTGGGACTACAGGCGCCCACCACCACGCCCGGCTAATTTTTTGTATTTTTAGTAGAGACAGGGTTTCACCGTGTTAACTAGGATGGTCTCGATCTCCTGACCTTGTGATCGCCCGCCTCGGCCTCCCAGAGTGCTGGGATTACAGGCGTGAGCCACCGCGCCCGGCCGTCATGATGTTTTTAAAAGTCCTCTTCATCCATGGGTGTATGAATTGTTCCATCTTCTCGATTCCTCACGTTTTCCCTCTGAGCACAGCACCTTAAACCGCTGTTTCAGACAGGTTTCTTGGTAGCAAGCAACAGAAACTCCCTCTCCAGCCATTTTCAGCTAAAGGGTGGGGGTGAGGGGTTGGAGGGGAAGGGGACATGAACAGGAGGCCAGAAGTCCGAAATTTGGAACCAGGAACCATAGGGCAGATAGCCTTGCCCTGTGCTTTGTGTGGTTACAGTTAACATAAAAATTCCCAGCAGTCCTCAGTTTCCTGCCCTGATCCACAAGAACCCTGGTTGAGACTGTCCAACTGGCTAGGCTACACCGGCTGCCATTCCTAGGTTAAGCTGGGTGGGAAAGGAGAGAAGTTTTCCGGCTTCTGTAGTGGGAAGGAGGGTCTCTTTCCCAAGATAATCGTGAGGGTGGATTCCCAAAAGTATGACTGTTCCCGAAAGTCGGACTTTCTTGGGAAGAGAAGTCTGGATGATGGGTAGCCTCCTTCCCTGCAAAATGGCAGGTGTCCACAATGCAATGACAATACTGTAGGTCCCGGGAACACCCTGCAGGGTGTGAAATCAGTACCACACTATGGGCTGGGGCGCTGTTTCCCTCCTCTTTGTGATTCCAGGTTTCCCTGCAGAAGCCTTTGTACGGCCCGTGCATCTTGTAGGCACCTCTCCCCCGCTCCACGCCTCCCTGCCTAGGCTGCTTTCATGGGTCTCTACAGAGGGCAGCCCAAGTTCAAGCAGCCGGAACGGGCAGACGGCTGGAGCTTGGGTGGGGAGTGAGTCCTGCTGGCCAAATCTGAGAGGAGATTCTCCATGGGACATGAACACCGTCCGGCTTTATACCAGACAACAGGCAAGCCAGTCCCCTCAGGAAGGCAGCCTCTCGCTATGTGGAGGGCTGCGGGGCAAGGAGGGGTTGCTCTCTGTGCTAGCCTAGATTGCAACTGAGCAAGAGATTAAGCTGAGGGCTTTGACCTTGACACAGCCTTCACAAGTCCAGGAAGCGAGACACCAGAAACCTGACTCTGACTTCAGGCCAGGCAAACAATTATATACACTTCGCGTATTTCTCTCCGGAGCTGTGTAAGGCAGAGCAGAGATTTCCTCTCTGAACGGGGCTGTGTTACCCAATAGGCCACCTAGTAACATGCCTGGGATGCGTGATGGAAAAGCAGGGATGCCAGGAATTTATTTTTATGAAGTTGGTATTTCAAAAGGAGCGTTGAAGAGAAGTCAACGTGGCAGGTGCCGGCGGTTTGCCGGACTTCCTTATGCTTACCTCACATGTTAGAATTGTTTGGTTTTGAATTATTTGCAGGGACGGGGGCTAGTGTGTTTTTCTGTGTCGGATCTCTTTGAAAGTCTCTACCCAGCCTGCCTCGCCAACATAAAGGCCAGTGAGGCCCGATACTGGCACACTTGCTGCTGTAGCAATGCTTTTCTGTTTTGCTTTCCTCACTGAGGCAAACGTTTTAAAATTATTGTTACTGTTTTTGTTGCTGTTTGCCTGAAAGGTTAAAATTCATTTGGGTGAGCTTCCAACGATGATTGGTTTCTCTGCAGCCAATACCTTCCAGTGATTTACACCTGTGACTCTCAAAGTGTGAGACCTTCAGAGCCACTCAAAGTGGATGGGTGTGTGTGATTGGCCAGCCACATTGCCATCACCTGGGACCTGGTTAGGAACACGGGCTCAGCCCCACCTCAGACCTACTGAGTCAGAAGCGCTGGAGGCGGGCCCCCAAGATCTGCTTTAACAAACTCTTGGAGGGTTCCGAGGCGCGCTACAGTTTGAGAACCAATGGATTTGATTAGAAGAAAAGCAAGAGATGAGACAGACGTGTCCCCGAAGGAGGACGTGTCTCCTTCGCAGGTGCACCATCCATGGATTCCTGGGAGCTTAGCGGACCCCCCAGCGGAAGAGGCAGGAAAAGGGTGAGTCAGTCAAGCTCTCGCTTTAACCTTTGATGGATGC
>NW_012102388.1:1220896-1237409 GCF_000951045.1 Mandrillus leucophaeus
GGGGTTTTGCCACGTGGTCCAGGCTGGTCTTAAACTCTTGACCTCAGGTGATCCACCTGCCTCAGCATCTGAAAGTGCTGGGATTACAGGTGTGAACCACCGCGCCCAGACTAGCTTGTAAATATTTCAATGAAAATTCTCATTAGCCACCTCAGTACTGTCATAATTACCTAAGAATCTTCCCACGGTCATCAGAATATGTTCTTCCGAAGGCACGTTCCTTCTGCTGTCCTTGTAATCTCCAGACACACAACAGGCCCCACTAACCTGCAGTGGGCCAGTGTGCCCTGGACCACGTGTAGCCCTTTCCTCCCCAGCACCTGCCCTTCCCCATCCTCTTCGCATTTCCCTGCATGCGGGAAGTGTGCCCCTGCATCCAGTTTCCTTAGATATACGGCGTGGAAACCACGTGCCCATCAGAATTTCAGTCACAGTCCCCCATAGCTAACCACTACCTTCCAAACCTTGTGTCCAAAAGACAAGGAATGAAAAAGCATTTATTTTGGTGATTTTTTTTTTCTCATTCCTAAGGTAATATTTGCATGGAAATATTTGCATGGAAAATTTTGGCATAGAGAATACAACCGTCATCTGATAACATTTCTGGATTTCTATTGTGCATGTCTACATAGATTTATCATTTTTACCAACATGGGTTCATGTCACCATTCTCTTTTATGATGTTTCCACTTGATATTATATATTATAAACCTTATTCCATGCCAATGACTGGACAACTATATGCCATTATTTTAAATGGCTTTAATGTATTCCATAATACAATTTCTATAGTTTATCAGACGAATCTCTCACTAGTAGGTGTTCAGGTTACTTTCTTTCTTTCTTTTTTTTTTCTCCAAATATAAAGGGTATTACTATACATGCAGCTGTTATGAGCTTGTGGGATTATTCCCGAGCGGAATTGCTGGGTCAAAGGGTTTGAGCATTACTAAAGCTTCTGGTTCAAATTGTCAGATGCCCTTGAGAAGGATGAATCAATTTGAACCCTCACTGACCATGTATATTAAGGGAGGAGACCACCCCTCATATTGTCTTATGCCCAATTTCTGCCTCCAAAGAAAGAAGAAGTAAAAACTAAAAGGCAGAAATGAAATCCACAGGCAGACAGCCCAGCACCACACCCTGGGCCTGGTAGTTAAAGATCGACCCCCGACCTAACTGGTTCTGTTATCTATAGATTACAGACATTGTATAGAAATACACTGTGAACATCCCTATCCTGTTTTGTTCCGATCTAATTACTGGTGCCTGCAGCCCCCAGTCACGTACCCCCTGCTTGCTCAGTCAATCACGACCCTCTCACACGCACCCCCTTAGAGCTGTGAGCCCTTAAAAGGGACAGGAATTGCTCACTCGGGAGCTCGGCTCTTGAGACTGAAGTCTTGTGGATGCCCCCGGCGGAATAAACCCCTTCCTTCTGTAACCTGGTGTCTGAGGAGTTCTGTCTGCGGCTTGTCCTGCTACGTATGAACACCTGCCTCAGAACCTCGTCACATTGGTTCTTAATTATATTTTTTTCCACTTTTCCCAGTGCTATTGGCATCTTTTAATTTGCAAGGCTTTGCTCAGAAATGAAGATGAACATCTTTTCATTTTTCTATAAATTATTTGCTTCTCTACTTTTGAATCATTTGCTTGACTTTTGCCCATTTTTCTACTGAAGCGTTTATCTTTTCTGACTGATTTAACAAAGCTACTATGCATCATAATTTTCCCAGTTTTCTTTGTCACTTTGTTTAAGGTCTTTTTGATACAGAATATATTTTATATATATTAGAGTTAAATCAATCAATTTTTTCCCATATTAGTTCTGTCTCCAGTGTCCTGAATGTAAAGTCTTCTAGTACCTACATATTTTTCTAATGTTTTAACAATTTTATTCTTTATGTTTAAAATGCTAAAAAACAATTTTGGTGTAATGTTATTGTAGTTATAGGAAATATAATTTGAATTTTTCCTAAATTGTTGTTCTGTTATTTCAAAAGTATTATCTCAATTTGAAATGGTGACACATGTAAATATATATCCATACTTAGTTTCTGAATTTTCTACTCCATTCTGATATTTTCTTTTTACCACTGCATCAATAATATTTGCTTTAATTTTATAATATATACTTATTTTGGTAATTTGAGTCCCTCTTTTATTCATTCAATGACCTTTATTTGGCATCTACAATGTGCTAAACTCTATGTGAGACCCTAGGGGGACATGAGGGGAAGTGACCCCTCCTCATTACTCTTCTCTTACATATTTTTATTACCCTCGTGCATGTATTTTTAAGGTGAAACTTAAAACTTCTTTGGTCAGATAATCTCATGGGACTTTTTAATACTAAAATGTGTTACCTCTATTCATTTGGATAATACTGAGAACCTTATTCAGTCTTCCTAAAGAACGTGGGAACCTACGAGGCTGCTTCACATGTGCTGCAGGAAAGCATTTGGTTCTCTTCCTGCTTTAATACATTATTTCAAAGTTGAATATCGTGTATTTCTTAAACATATTTATAAATTCTTTTGGTTTCTTTGCTCATTGATTTATTTATTTCAACGTCTTTCTCCTTTTTACTTCAATTATTTTTCTTATTTGCACGTATGCCTCATTTTATAATAGTCTATTCCTTGGAGATGTGTACGTGTGTATATGATTTTGGTATATGATTTGGTCCAAATTAAGTCAATTCTTGACTGAAATGTGTCTTTCTTTTCTCTCTGAGCTTTCTTTTTTTAAATATTGAACTCATTTAAGGTGATACAAATGTTTATGCGAAACAGCATATCCTATAAGTTTTAGTATTCTGTAATTGTTTTTCTTACATCTGTAATTGAAATGTCTATTTCCTGTTTACTTAGGAGACCTTTAGAAGGTGAGTTTTTAACGTTAGAAAACTGAGTTTCTCATTTAAACTTTCACACGTGTGCCTCTGCCGCAGTTGGAAAGCATGGCCCGTTCAGAGGTGTTAGGCTTTTCTTTGTGTCTGATCTATTGTTTTTGTAGTTGGTCCTCAGGCGGCTTAATAAAGGATCTATTTGCTGAAGGGTACAAAGCTATGACAATGGGCTGTGGTCAGGCCGAGTTGTAAGCATTGGGTGTTTTCCCCTTTCTCCTGTCTCCTAGTGCTCCACAGGGAAGTCTGGAAAAGTCCCTGGGGGCTGTGCCAGATGCGGTTCTGAACAAAAGGCTTAGCAGAAGGAAGCAGAAATGGCTTTGCCCCTGGCGTGGGTCTGTGCATCCCATCAGTGCCTTTATGAGAAAATGGGGAGGCAGGAGCAAGGGAGTATGAAAGAAAGCACTAGAATAGCCACATACCATTCTCATCAGAGCAGCTACCACCATTGAAATACCTGCACCCACGCGGTGCTGTCCTTCAGGGGATGACCATGTGATGAGGCTGACAGTGCCTGTCCCTGGGGCATCTCACAGGGATCCTCTGGACCAAGATCTGCACCTGTTATAAAGGAGAGTCAGAAATGACTGTGTGTGTGTGTATGTAGACCTGTGTGCATGAGTATGTATGTGTATATGTGTTTTTGTGGGTGGTGTGTATGTACATGTATGTGTGAGATGTATACATGCATGGGTGTATGTGCTATGCTAGTGCTGTGTATATGTATGTGTATATATGTGTATGTATGTGTTTACATGTATTTATGTACATGTGTGTTTATGTATATGTACATGGCATATGTGTAAATGCATGCATATGTGTATGTGTACATGTATGAGGTGTGAATGTGTATGTGTTTATATGTATGTGTATATGGTACATATGTATATATGTGTGCATATGTGTGTGTGTATAAGGTGAATGTATGTGTGTATGTGTGTGTTTATATGTATTTATGTGTATATGGTACATATGTATATACATGCATGTGTATATGCATGTATGTATAAGGTGTGAATATGTGTGTGAATGTGTGTATGCGTTTATATTTGTGTATGCATGTGTTCATGTGTGTATATGGTGTGTATATATATGCACGTGTGTATGTGTGTGTGCATATATACGGTGTCAATGTATGTGTGTGAATGTGTATGCATTTGTATTTGTGTTCATGTGTGTATATGGTGTGTATATGCATGTGTGTATGTGTGTGTGCATGTATATGGTGTGAATGTGTGTGTGTGTTTATGTGCTTATGTGTATATGGAGGTTGGTAGTGGTGGTATTATAAGCAGAGTAAATAGAATCAAAGGGTTTCTGGAGCCCGAGGCATAGACTGGCACTTCTCAAACTTTGGGTCCTGGGACCCTTTTACCATCGTAGAAATTATTGGGGATCCCAAAGAGCTTTTGTTCCTGGAGAACGTATTACCTACCTTGTTAGAATTTAACCCTAAGAGTTTTTAAAATATTTGTTTAAAGATAATAATCATGATACCTTTCCATGTTATCACAAATAACATCCTTTTCATGAAAACTAACTATACTTTCCAAAGCAAAAGTATGAGAAGACTGGTGGTGTTTCCCATGTGTGCATGCCTCCTTCATGTCTGGCGTCATCAAAGACAACTGGATTTCATCTCTGCGTCTGTGGTGTTGTCTCAGGTCACGTGGGCTCTAGAAAACTCTGCTGCACTCCTGGAGGAAGGAGAGTGAAAACACGTCTAACATCCCACAAAATGGTATTGGGGACCTCCAGGGGTCCCCAGCTCACCCTTAGAGAACCTCGTTTAATTTTTATATTTAAAATTTTTTCAGAATTATTTTGACACAATATTGGTGTCACTGTAGGAGCAGCCAACGATCTGACAGATTTTCATAAACATGAGGGGCTGAGGCATGGTGGCAATGCAGCTGGGCCTGGGTGGGGGTGTCACACGCATGCTGATGGCTCAGAAATGAAACGAGATTTGGCGGAGACCCCAAGTCACATGCGGCCAGCCAGCACAGACAGGCCCACAGCTCTTTCCACTCTCCTGGGAGTCAGCAGTGGGATCCAGGGCTGTTCTCACTTTTTCCTGTATGTCAGTGAAGATACAGGCAAAGCTGCTGAAAGACACCGCAGGACAAGGACAGAAACATCTGACTTTATTGTTTTCCCCACCTGTAACGTCCGGAGGTGCGTGGGCCAGGGTTGGCAGCTGCTTCTGCTCTGCGAGGCTATCTGGGGAACCAGGACCCCGCCGTGTTGTTGCCCCTCCATTCCCTTGCGTGCCACTCTCGCCCTCCTGTGGTTGCTGTTCACCAGCACCCATGGGCATTACACCTGCAGGAAGGGGGAAGGGAAATAGAGGGTGCAGGGCAGACCAGCTCCTCCTTAAAGGAGGACTCCAGGGAGCTGCTCGCCTCCCTGTGTGTCCCCGCAGCGGGCTGCAAGGGAGATTGCGGCTGCAGGCACTAGCCAGGTGTTTCTCTTACACCCAGGAGGTTCTGTTTCCATAAAGGAGGGAATGACCAATTCTGGGAAAGTCTCTGGCACATCTTGGGACCTTCTGCATCTTAGTCATTCCACGAGCTTTGTCTTTTGTTTGTTGGTTGGTTTGTTGGTTTGAGACTGAGTCTCACTTTGTCGCCCAGGCTGGTGTGCAGTGGTGCAATTTCGGCTCACTGCAACCTCCGCCTCCTGAGCTCAAGCTATTCTCCTGCCTCAGCCTCCCAAGTAGCTGGGGTTACAGGCACCTGCCACCAAACCCAGCTAATGTTTGTATTTTCAGTAGAGACGGAGTTTCACCATGTTGGCCAGGCTGGTCTCGAGCTCCTGACCTCAGACGATCCACCCACCTCGGCCTCCCAAAGCACTGGGATTACAGGTGTGAGCCACTGTGCCTGGCCTATCTTTGTCCTTTTCACCCTGAGTCCATGGCAACTAGCCCTGGAGCAGGCAAGGGTGAAAGGATGTGGACGCTCTATCTTTGGAGAGACAGCTAATTTCCTTGGCAGTATTCCTCTTTAGATGACTTTCTCAGGAGTCGCTAAATAAATCTGGCTGTTCAATAATCATCTTCTAGAAGTTTTTTCAATGGACAAAGGATTCCTATTTGGTCTGCTTTGCTTGGATTCGTTTCGGTCTCCTTATTTCATCTCTGGGAACTTTGACCTGATGTAGCTGAAATGTCGATTCTGGTGCAGTCAACTTCTTGTAAACCAACACAGCGTGCCGTTTAGAAAGCCAAACCAAGCAAAACCCCAAACAATACAAGACAAAAAATATCCCCTCCAAACCCTAGAGAGTCCCATTTGAAATCCTCGGGGGTTGAGGTGACTCCCATTTTGATGTATTGTGTGGACTGACCAGCATCTCACATGTAGGAGCTTTCTGGGGGCCGTGGCTCCCAGGGTCCCGTGGGGAAGAACAGTGAGGTGCGCACAATGCAACGGGATCCTTAGGGCTATTTTTGTCACAATGAATCCGCGGGAGGCAGCAGCTTCGTCCTGACCCACTTCCTTCTTGCAAGTGCACTCGTAGCCGGAAGGGAGCGTTGGGAAGGATTTTCTATCAGCATCCAGCTTGCTTCCCCTCTTCCCCGTGACTATCCAGGGGGAGACGCTGCCTGGCTTTTTGCATTTGCATTTCGGGACACATTGCAGATATTCACACCTGAACGCCGTGTCCATCTGTTGGCTTCTGTAGGCATGCAGTCCTGTCACCTCCAAATTGCATTTCCCCATCTGTGTCCTTATCATCAGGTTAACTCCTTCAGTGCAATATTCATTTCAGTTAGCAAGACACAGATTAACTGTGGACAGGGAGTTCAGGTGTTAAGAAAGAGGAGAGGGCCAGGCACGGTGGCTTACACCTGTAATCCCAGCATTTTGGGAGGCCGAGGCAGGTGGATCACTTGAGATCAGGAGTTCGAGACCAGCCTGACCAACATGGTGAAACCCCATCTCTACTAAAAATACAAAATGAGCCAGGCATGGTGGCAGGCACCTGTAATCCCAGCTACTTGGGAGGCTGAGGCAGGAGAATCACTTGAACCCAGGAGGTAGAGGTTGCAGTGAGCCAAGATCACTCTACTACACTCTGGCCTGGGAGACAGAGTGAGACTCCATCTCAAGAAAAAATGAAAGAGGAGAGGAAGACAAGAAAGCATGGCTGAGAAATAGTGTGGTGCTGTCTTCTCTAAACAGCCAGTCTCAGAGGATATATAGCATGAAACCTATGCATGCGGGAGAAGCTAACATTCTGATAGAAATCTCATAGTTCAGGAATCTATAGAAAGTGTAAACCCCAGAAAACAGGAGGAGCCCGAGGATATGGTGTAGTTCATGCCGCTGTCTCTGAACAAAACTGTATCCAACCTCTAAACACAGCCATGTTCAAGAAATACTCCAAAGATAAAGCTCCGTGACTAATCCTGGTCTATGGGCTCCAGGGTTTCCAGCCCACCCTATTGATAAGTTCTTCCAAATGTGTATTACCTTGTTTCAATTTTAATGATCGGTGGTGACAAGGGACCTTTTCTAACATGTTATTTGACTAACTGTAAGATGGTTATGAGGCATCCGGATCCTTCCTATTAGTTATTTCTCAAACTTTTTCTTTCTGTTTTTTGAGACAGGGCTTTGCTCTGTCGCCCAGGCTGGAATGCAGTGGCGTGACCACGGCTCACTGCAGCTTCGACTTCCCAGGTTCAACCAATCCTCCCACCTTAGCCTCCTGAGGAGCTGGGACTACAGGCACGTACCAGCATGCCTGGCTAATTTTTATATTTTCTGTGGAGATGGGATTTTGCCATATTGCCCTGACCAGTCTAAAACTCCTGGGGTCCAGTGATCCTCCTGCCTTGGCCTCCCAAAGTGTTGGGATTACAGATATGAGCCACTGCACACGGCCTCAAATTTTTTCAATCAATGAGCTACTTTAGACGGCTAAAGAAGCCTCCCCACCTCGTGTTACGATTAAAAAATAATCATCATCAATGAGAAGGCTGATACTTTTGATGTGTGTTTTATTAAATATCATCAATAAATGATTCATTCAGGCTGGTACTGGAGGTGTGGAAACTCTTGCAAACATGGCCTTGGCAGGTGCCGATGTGGTGAGAAGACTGCTAGGGTGGATTAGCCTGTCACGGGAAGGACCGTCACCTGTGCTCTGTGGCAGACACCTTCCTTGTCGCATTGGGAGTTCTTTGTCAGAGCTGCAGTCCACACAGCAGGGGTCTCTGCATCCAGTCCTGTACCTGTGGTTGCATATCTGCACCAAGATGAGAGGACAAACTGACTGACTGCATTGGTTTTTGTAATAGCAAAGAATTGGAAAGAAAGCAGACTTTCACAAGTGGTTTGCACGCTGTTTTGTATTAGGGTGAAGCCATTAAAAGGAACAGTGAGGGCCTGTGTGCACACTGGTGGAAAGGTCTCCAGGACACACAGTAAGGGGCAAAGAGCAAGAAGCAGAATGTAAATAAACATGATTGTGTTTGTGCAAAAAGAACCATATGCTCATTGACTTGTACAAATACTCAGAATATTCTGAGTCTTTTCCAAAATGAAAGGCCACACCTGGAAGTCTTGTGAATGGTTATTTTCCTGGACAGAGAGTGAAGATCAATCGACATGGGACTGAGGGATGTGGCTTTGCATCTTAATCTCTGTATTTTCTTTTATCTATCACTTTTGTAATACAGAAATAAACAACTTATAATTGGGGGGAAAGTAGGAATCATATTTTACGAAAAAAAAATTTCTGAGGCAACTGAGGAAAACTGAACACAGTCTGGGTCTTACAGGACATTGCTGAATTACTGATGCTTTTCTGAACACGACAATGGTAGCGTGGTGTGTTTCAAAAAGACTTCTTCGGTCTTAAATACACACTAATGCATATACAAGTGAACGGACAGGATTATGCTTTCAAAAACTCTATGCGTATATAAAAATTAATTTTGCAATGATTTAATAGGTAACTTTGTAAGATGACCAAATAACAAACATCTATAGTTTCTTTATGGGGGGAGTAAGAAGAGCCCGTGGTCACGTGGGAGGGCCACGCGGGTGTGGCTGCAGCTTCCGAGTTCTCAAACTTGGCATCCAGACCCTGGGTGAGAGTGGGGGAGATGGAGGACGCCTGGGAAGCAGAATGTGGGGAGGAACCCGGAGCGGGGGTCGCCCCCGTCTGCAGATCCCACTGCACCCTTCCTCACGCGTGGCACCCAGGATTCCTGCTCACCTCTCCCTGCAGGGCTGTGCCTCCTAGTGTTTAAATGCTGACAACTAATGCAACTGTGTGAGTGTGTGTATTTGTGTGTGATACGAGTGTGTGCACCTGTGTCCGTGTGTGTGATATGAACATGTGTGCCTGTTTGTGTATGTGCGTATGGGCCTCTGTGAGAGTGGGGGTGTGTATAGGCAGGTACTTGCATATATGAATGTGTGTGTATATGAGTATGTGTGTTTGTGCGTATGAGGGTGTGTGTGTGCTTTGTATACCAGTATGAATGTGTGTGCATCTGTGTGTGTGAGAGAGTGGGAGGTGGGGGGCATGTGTGTATATCAGTGTGTATGCAGGTGTGCGTGCATATGAATGGGCATGTTTTTGTGTATGTGAGTATAAATATGCGTGCCTGTGTCTATGTATGTGAGCGTGTGTGGGTGTGGTTGTGAGAGTGTGTGGGCATGTGTTTCTGTGAATGGTGCATGTGTGTATGTGACTGTGAACGTGTGTAAAAGTGTGTGAGAGCATGTTTGTGTATGTGAATGTGAGCGCGTGTGTGTGTGCGTGGTGAAGACTAACGTATCTGAAGGCTATTAGGCCTGTGGTGATCTGTGTGATTCCTGATGTAAAAGAGCCCCTGCGAGGGGCCTTCCCCAGCTGCCCCGGCGGGAGATCCCAGCCGCAGAGGGCTCAGGGCTGTCCAGAGCTTGAAACAGAACCCAGGGATGCCATAACAAGAGGCAGAGGCAGAGTCACTCAAGACAACCCTGAGGTTGGGTTGTTCCTATCTCAAGTCTCTAAGAAGGCATTCTTTGCTTGTTTAATATCCTCTTTCAACAGAAAGTGAGTCTTCCATATTATATATATAATATTATATATATAATATTAATATAACATATAATATATAATAAATATATATTATATATTATATATTATAAATATATATTATATATTTATATAATTATATATTTATATGCATATATAATATATGCATATTTAAAATTATATATATATTTAATATGCATCGACAGGGAGCCAGTCCCAACATTAAAACGCTTCTGTCACCCCTTATATAATTTCAGATCTGAGGCACCTAGGCCTGAGCTGGGCAAACCTCAGAAGCAGAAAGGCCTGGAAGGACAAAGGCGTGTTCGTTTTCAGGAGAGACCTGGAACTCAAGCAGGTGCCGGGGGAATCACAGCACAGCCTGACGCAGGTAAGCCGGGCCCTGGCCCGGTGCAGGGAGGAAGATGCTGGGGGGTCTCATGCACTATTCAGATTCTTTTGCTTCCAAGTGTGTTCCCTGCTCTCTGCACCCCTCCTCCCTGCAGAGCATGAGATGCAGGAACTGCGGGATGCTGTGGGAGTGCCTTGGGCTTGCTTTGAGGCAGTGGTTCCCAAGCTTGAGCATCAGAAAATCCCAGCGGTGCTGGCTAGAACAGAGGGTGCCAGCCCCAGCCTGGAGTGCCCGAGTCAGGAGGCCTGGGAGGGACCCAGAAATGTGTACCTGTCACAAGAGCCCAGACGATGTTGGTGCTGCAGGCCCAGAGCCACACTCTGGGAGCTACTGGCCACACGTGACGTGCCTGTGTTTCAGATCGACCTGGGGACAGGCAGGCAGCTTCTGGCTTTCAGGAAAATACAATTTGGGTTTTGTATCTCTTGCTTGTATGCAAAACATCCACAAAATTAAGATTTTCAAAAAATTGTGGCAAAATATCCAAAACGCAGTTACACAAACTTTACCACCTTATCCCTCGTGAGTCTATGGCTCGGCCATGTTCAGGGCCCACATGTGGCTGTGCAGCCATCACCACCGTGCTGCCCCCATACGCTTTCTGCTTGCACAGCTAAAGCTCTGTGCCCAGTACGCGCCAACCCCTCATCCCCACCTCCCATCCCGTCCCTGAAGCTGTCGTTCCACTCTCTGTCTATATGCATTTAATTAAGTCTGTAGCTCACTGTGTTTTGGGCAAAGTCATGGTGACAGTGAAACCTGAGGCTGATCCCACAGAGGAGACGGGCAGGTGACTGTGCTAAATTACCTGACAGTGCAGCAATCAAACAGCTGCCTCCTGAGAGACAAGGGGTGGTAAGAGGCTCAACCAGATAGTTTCTCTTCCTCCTCCTCCTCCTCTTTAACTTCAGGCTAGGAAAATGCTGTGGGTGAAGCCACTTTGGGAAGGTGGAAAGCCTTTTACCCCCAGGTTGCCTCGGTAAGAGGTTCCTGCTGCGACACTTGAAAGCCCAGTAGACGTGTCTGAATTTATAATACACTCTTGAAGTATTCACTCATAATCTCGAAGGGATTTTCACAGCTACGAAGGGGATGGAGAACTTCTGGCCAGCTCAGGTGTGGGGAAAACTTCTAGGAGGGCTATGTGTTCAATGGTATTAAACAGACTTTGGGGAAGAGGGCGCCAGTAGCCACAGACTCGGAAAACTCTCAGGCACTTAATTCCGTTCAGCAGATGTTTGATGTGTGTTAATTCTCTACGAAGCACAGACACGGTGGGAGAGAAACCTTCCGAGGTGCATGGTGCTCAGTCAGTGATCGGAGTTAGAGGAACGTCAGGTAACCAACTGTCCCATCGTGTCATGGGGATGTAGAGGCCTCTCTGTGTGCAGGGCCCTCTGCTGAGCACAGCTGCCCAGTGGCTTCCCCTGTGGGGAGCAGAGAGGTGGGCCCTTGGTCACGATGGTAAGAACCTCCTCCTAGTGAGGGCTGCTGCGGCCAGGCTGCACTGGGTGGTTTCCTTACTTTCCGTCATGGAAGCAGATCATTACAAAAGAACAAGTTTTGTGACCGCTGGAAATACGAATGAGGTCTTATGAAGACATCAAAGAGGAATTCCTAACCCAGGCCTGGGAGGGTGGGATGGGCTGCTGAGTGGAGATGGTGCTGGAGTGAAGAGGCAGAGGACGGAAAGAAGTATGCAGGCCTAAGAGGAAATTCATCCCACTGACATGCATCCCATCCAGAAAGCTACTGAGTGTCCCTCCCTGCCAGGCACAGGCCTAGCCCTGGGAGTTAACGACTGAACACAACCGGCTGTCATGAGCTTGTGTTCTTGGGGGAGGGGTGGTAGCAATAAACAGGGTGGGATGTAACATGGGTTTGCTTTGACACAGTGGTTCCCAAGCTTGAGCATCAGAACATCCCAGGGGTGCTGGCTAGAACACAGGGTCCCAGCCCCGAGCACCCGAGTCGGGAGGTCTGGGAGGGAGTCGGAAACGTGCACCTGTTGTCACAAGAGCCCAGATGATGTTGGTGTCGCAGGTCAGTGAGCCACGCTCTGGGAGCTGCTGCTCTCAGGTGATGTACCTGCATTCAGATTGCCCCAGGGACAAGCAGGCAGCTTCTGGCTTTCAGGAAAAGCACAGTTTGTGCTTTTAACATATAGGATATGTTCGTGATAAGTGCGAAAACTACAAGGAGAGAGAATAGGAAAACTATGGTTGGGTTATTGCAATTTTACATAGGATTGCAAGAGAAGGCGTCATGGGGAAGGTGGGATTGGAGTAAAACTCTAAAGGATGTGATGACATGAGTCATGGCACATCAGGGAAGGGTTTTCCAGACAAAGACCAGATGTGCAAAGGTCCTGAGGCAGGCACTCCCTGGGAAGCTCAATGTGAGCAAGCACAGAGTGGCCAGAGGAGAATGAATGTGAAGGAGAGGATGGAGATGAGGTCCTGATGGGGACAGGGAACACTCCATGCTAAGGCTTCTTGGCCAATGAAGGCTCTCTGAGTTTCCTTTGAGTGAGATGGGAGCTACCGAGGTTTTACGAGCAGATGATGGGCGGGACTTGACTAATGTTTTCATAGCCTCTCTCTGGCTGTGACGGGGAATGAAACTGAAGGGGAGCCGTGGTGGCAGGAGACACACTAGCCAGGAGGTGGCTGCCCCAACCAGGTGCGGAAAATGGTAGATGAGTCTGAGGTGCAAGCAATGGTGTGAGTGGGAAGTAATTGGATGGGGACCATATTTCGAAGACAGAGCTGATAAGATTGACCAGCCAATAGGAGATGGAATTAGAGGCAAGAGAGACGTCAGGAACAACTCCAGGGTTTTTGACCAAGCCAGCATGAGGCAGGAGTTGCCATCTCTCCCTCATTGTGAAGGGGGTCAGAGCAAGAGGTGAGAAAATAAGAATTCATGCTAGGCAGACCAAGCGACAGTAGCAAAGCAAAGTAACCATGGAGTGTGTGCGGGGAGCTGCCAGCCCCTGGAGACGCCAAGGAAGGGTGTGAGGTGGATGAGACCAGACAGAGATGAGCACACATGAAGTTGAGAAGCCTCCTCCCACAGCATCTGCTCATCCAGAGTTTGGGATTTTCTGGGTGGGTCTGGCTGGCAGAAGCTGTGCAAGGGCTCAGGGATGCTGCTGGGAGGATACCAGATTTCACATCATCCACGACATCACTTGTAAATTCGGTCGTTATTTTGTATTCTTCTAAGAAATTATGTTAACACTTATGTTATGGTGGGTTACTGTTGTGTCACTTAGATTTTGCCCTTTACGCATATTACATGCATATTAAAAGTGCCCTTCCACACTTAGACATAGAGATTCATAGCCTACATCTCTCCATGCATGCAGAAAAGGCACAAAATTAATTGGTTAAGATTTTGCAAACGTCTTCACATTCAGAGTTTGACGCCTCCGAAATACTTTGAGACTACATCATCCATGTTCAGGTTTTCCATCCACCTGGAAACTACACGTACTCATAAGCGACAGGGAAGGCTGCCTGCTTTGGAAGAGTTCCCCACCATCATCTCGACGGCCCTTCTGCACTGTTGAAGCTGCTGCATACTTGATCTCTGTCAACGTCTTAGGGAAGGCCAATATGTCACTATTGCCGCTGGATGTGATCTGTTGCCAGGCACATCCTGATATCAGAAATGTTAAGATGTATTAAAAAGATCTGTTTTGGAACCAATGACATAGGAGAGGATTTGGGCCATCATTCCAATCTTTTGCCTTGAGATTGGAGATAATTTATACCCAGAATAACATTATGAAAGGCCAAAAGGACAGGAGAAAGCGTTGGGCTGACAACTTTCCGAGGTAGAATTATTCCAGGTGGTGCCAAGACCCAGCATGTGTCCCAGGTGTGGGTGACTGGAGTGAGGTAAGATGTCGACCAGTGGAGTGAGAGGTGGTCACGTTCTGAGCCGTGGCTGTTGGCAGGGAGTCCATATGGATGGTTAAACCTCCTGGGACCATGGCAGGAGATGGAATGGAGACTTCAGCAGTGCCCTGGGGGTGCTGTAATGAAACACCACAAACTGGGTGGCTTAGAACAACAGGAATTGGTTCTCGCAGCCTTCTGGAAGCTGGACGTCTGAAACCAGTGTGGTAGGGTTGGCTCCTCCCAGTGGGCCTGGCTTCTGGGGTCCCTGGCAATCCTCGAGGTTCTGTGGCTCACACAGGCATCACTCCAAGCTCTTTCTTTTCTTTCTTTTATTTTTTTTTTTTGAGACAGAGTCTCGCTCTGTTGCCCAGGCTGGAGTGCAGTGGCCAGATCTCAGCTCACTGCAAGCTCCGCCTCCCGGGTTTACGCCATTCTCCTGCCTCAGCCTCCCGAGTAGCTGGGACTACAGGCGCCCGCCACCTCGCCCGGCTAGTTTTTTGTATTTTTTTTTGTTTTTTAGTAGAGACGGGGTTTCACCGTGTTAGCCAGGATGGTCTCGATCTCCTGACCTCGTGATCCGCCCTTCTCGGCCTCCCAAAGTGCTGGGATTACAGGCCTGAGCCACTGCGCCCAGCCTAAGCTCTTTCTTCGTTGCCGCATGGCCTCCTCTGTGTGTCTCTGTGTGTCCTTGCCTCTCATAAAGACTCCAGTCATTTGGATTTAGGGCAGACCCTCATCCAGCATGAATTCAGCTTGCTTTAACATGTTTGCAAAGATTGTTTCCAAATAAGATCACGTTCTGAGGTTACAGGGGGACCTAGTTTGGGGGCATGCTGTTTAACCCAGTGCAGAGAGGAAGATTGAACCAGCTCCTGAGTTATGCATGGAGAGGGAGGGGTGGACAAGAGGCTGGTCAATGGCAGGGGTGAGGAGAGGAGGATGGGCCGGAGCAAACCCTGGGGGCCGCAGGGCAGAAGGGCGGGGCAACCTCACAGGGCCTCCCTGTTGGTGGGTTTGGCCCTCCCAGCACTTCTGTCCCATCCCCTCGGTAACCTCTAGGCCTCCTGAGCCTGGGAGCTCTTTGGTGCCCTGGCGTCCACTCCAGTCCTTGCCCTCTGCCTACTCCAATGGATGTGGTGTTTCTGACCTTCCCTAATTCCTGGGCCATCCTCACCCAGAAACAGCTCCAGCCCATCATCCCTTTGGCAGAGCCCCAGGCACACTTTCCGCCCTAAGATAAAATCAAACATCAAAGGAGTATGAAATTTCACACAAGGGCGGAAGAGCGCTGGTCCGGAATTGGCAGTGGAGGCCAAGGGAAAGCTAACTCCTGTTGTCACTAGACTGGGAGTCAGGACAAATGGCCCCGTGTGGAAGCCAGGGGAATGACCTCATCTCCTGAGGCCACAGTTCTCCATCCATGAATCTAAGAGCCTGGCTTAGGGGACCGACCGTGAGGGCACCTTCATGTCCCAAACTTTCCAAGTGAAAAAACGGGCAGGCAAGGGAGCATTCCACAGCCATTTCTGATTCCTTGTTTCTCTTTACAAAATGTGATTTTTCGCATTATGGCTTTTACTCCTCACCTTATCGTTGAAATAGTTCCCAAATCTATAATCGTTCTGCAAACCATAACAGCTTAATGAATTCTACCAGAAAGAGAAAGCAACCAGTTTATTACAGACACGTTAACATTCGTCTGTGATGCAGCTTCTATTCTGTTGCACGCTGGCACCACTTGAGAGCTTAAAGATATATATGTACTGGGGAGAATAATGAAATAATGACCCCCGCAGGCATCCAGGTCCTGATCCACAGAACCGAAGGCTGTTAGGTCACAGGCAAAGGCGTCGGATCGGCTGACCTAAAGTAGGAAGAGGATCCGGGATTATCCAAGTGGACCCGATGTCATCACGGGGTCTTTAAATGGAAAAGAAGGCAAGGTGGAGGGTGGTTAGGGAAGAAATGTCAGAAGGATGTGATATGAGGACCCACCAGGCTTTGCTGGCCTTGAGATGAAAGAAGCGGCCCCAACCCAAGGAATTATGGAAGTCTCTAGAAGCTGAACAAACTGAGGAACAGATTTTCCTCCAGGAAGGAATGCAGACTGCTGAAACTTTGAGTTTAGCCCAGTAAGACCTGTTTTGGGCATCCAACCTTCAGAGCTGCAAGATAATGAATCTGCGGGGTTTTGTTGTTGTTTTCATTTTTGTGGTTTTTTTTTTTTTTTTTTTTTTT
>NW_012102388.1:1238056-1277490 GCF_000951045.1 Mandrillus leucophaeus
TCTCAGCTCACTGCAAGCTCCACCTCCTGGGTTTACGCCATTCTCCTGCCTCAGCCTCCTGAGTAGCTGGGACTACAGGTGCCCGCCAACTCACCCGGCTAGTTTTTTATTTTCTTTTTAGTAGAGACGGGGTTTCACTGTGTCAGGATGGTCTTGATCTCGTGACCTCATGATCCACCCGTCTCGGCCTCCCAAAGTGCTGGGATTACAGGCTTGAGCCACCGCACTCGGCCAAGTTTTTGTATTTTTAGTAGAGATGGGGTTTCACTATGTTGGCCAGGCTGGTCTCGAGCTCCCGACCTCAGGTGATCCACCCGCCTCAGCCTCCCAAAGTGCTGGGATTCCAGGTGTGAGCCACCGGGTCCAGCCCAGTGTTGTTTTAAGTGACTCCATCTGTGGTGACTTGTTACAGGCTGGGTAGGAAACTGATGCAATAGTTATGCTTGAGCCCCACCCCAGACCAATTAAATCAGGGTCTCTGGGCAGTGAGGCCTCTGGATGCTAATACCCAGCCAGAGGCTGCTCATGAAATGCCGCAACATTTATTTCATAACTATTCCTGACCTCCAGTAAACTCGGCAACCTGGTAGGAGCGGATTTCCTTGTCTGTAGAATGAAAAGTGGAGAAAGTTCATCAACGGACCTCGTGTGAACTTCTACTGAGGGCCAGGATGGGACAGGTGTGTGTGATAGAGAATGCACAAGGGTTCCTGCCATGGCAGGGTGTTCATCTGTGTAGACTGTAGCGACCGGGGTTACTGACAAATTCAGATACTTACGAGGAAGAAATCAATTCCGGACAGATCAAAGCCCAGCGTGGAAGCCTCCCCACTACCAGAAGCAGCCAGCTCAGCTCCTGTGAAATCAGCGAGGAGGGGAGTGCGTTCCCTCGGGCCTCTTCCAGTGGCCATGGCCATTGTATCACCTAAGTTTATGGAGGGTAGGAGGGAAGGGATTTGTTTGGGTAAGCAGGCAGAGCTATCCTGGGGGCCTGCCCAGGCCAGCACTGAAGGAAGGCTGCCGCAATGAGTGTGTCCCATTTCTCAGCTCTGCTCCCCAGCACTGATGCTCTCTTGGGTTCCAGGAAGACTCAAGAACCCGAAGCTCCTGCCCTGACAGCCTGAAGCCTCCAGCCAAGCAGGAAAGACAGGACCCTTTTCCCAGACATCCCAGAAGAAGCCTCGTGGCAGCTGACTGGTTCTAATCTAGTCCCACAACCATCCCTAGACCAATTACTGTGACCAGGAGAACACTCATAGAGCCGTGTCTAGTCCAGTGGCCACATCCTGAGAAGGAGACAGGCCCCTGACAACAGGGGCCAAACCTTGTCTTTGGGTTACAGCCATAGGTGATGAGCTTGAAACCAGAAGGAGCTTCTGATGAAAACATTCTGAGATCTCTTTGATCTTGCTGAGCTTGAAGAGGTTGTGGTTCTCCCGATATCCCAGGCCCAGGCCCACACATGGCTGTCATGCAAGACAAGTTGGTCTGTCAGTCACTTTCATCCTTCCTTCCAAGCTGACCTACCCACACCCAGCCTGCCGTCAACTGCAGAGTCAGGGTGAGGCCAGGAAGCTGTTTGCACAGGTGTGTGCGCTGTCAGGCCAGGCTGGGGTGTGTCCTGGGCCGGGAGGTCAGCAGCAATGCAAAGTGGGCAGGGACAGTTCTATGATGTCATCTTGAATGTGTTCCCCAGAGGAAGTCCCTTCCGTAAAGCCAGATTCAAGACGTCCTTGTTTTTAAAGCTCAAAGGACACCATCTGGCCTCTGAAAGTCTTAAACATCTGAAAGCTTAAAGTGCTGCCGTGTGGCTTCCCTGGAGGCAGACGGTGACATGGAGGTAGAATGTGGCCTGACTTCTGTAAGGAGGATCCCTGTGGTGAACCTCTGCAGAGAGGAGAGGCAGGCCAGGGAGCAGGCAGAGGGAGAAGTCAGCCTCCCCGACGGGACCCAGGACAGCCACGGCCCACCCCACAGAGCATTCTGGAGCTAGAGTTATCCCTAGCAGTGTTGAGTTGGGTGGGCCTCTATATTCCCTCATGGATCTGTCCCTGGATCATGGAAGGTTTGTTGTTGTTGTTTAATTGTAAGAACTCTTTATATATTCTGGATATTGATCCTTTATCAGACATATGACTTTCAAATATTTTCTCCCATTTTGTGAGTTGTCTTTTCTCTCTTTTGGCAAGCACCTTTGATGATGCATAAAAGGTTTTAATTTTTATGTAGTCCTTGTTTTGTTTTGGATGATGCTGTTACTCACGTTATCACATACAGTGCTGCAGGACAGGAAATCAGTAAGTCCTCCCAACCTGTAGCAAAGAAAAGGGCCCAAGCTGAGCAGCATATTCTGTCCCCTATGCACTGTGACTGGTTTGGAGATGGGCAAGGACCCAGTTTGTCCCAGTGAGGTTCAGTCCAGAACTTTTCTTAGAATGACTGGGGAGAAAGATTTACCTACCTACCTCTGAGGCTAAGAGCAAGTTAGGAACTTCTGGAAGCCATTTGGTCACCATGAGAGAAGGGCGTAATAGAGGAAGGCAGGGAGAGAGAAGGTGTGCATGTGAGTGTGTGATTGATTGGTTATGTGTATTGGTAATTGACAACTTACCCATGCTGCCTTACACCAACCTGAATTGTGCTTTCTTTCACTTGCAATAGAGAGAGCCGGATGGATACAGAAGTTACTTTGGAAGTCTTTTAATGCCTCTCCATTGAACAGATGAGGGAACTGAGGCCCAGGGAGGGGAACCCACATATCTGATACATTTCATCAGGAACTATTAAAGGTCTCTTGCAAGAAGCACATCTGTTCAAATATTTGCATGGACCTTCCTTGTGAGATGAGATCTTTGTCTCCATTTTGCTCTCACCTCCTGTGCTAGGAGAAGGGACACCTTGGGATTCCTCGTTTCCAAAAAAACTAAGGAAGAAATCACAGAGGGCCCCTGATATGGTTTGGCTGTGTCCCCACCCAAATCTCACTTTGAATTGTAACAATCCCCACGTGTCAAGGGCAGGACCAGGTGGAGATAAGGGAATCATGGAGGTGGTTTCCCCCATAGTGTTCTCGTGGTAGTAAGTCTCAGATCTGGTGGTTCTATGGGAGTTCCCCTGCACAAGCTCTCTTGCCTGCCGCCATGTAAGATGTGACTTTGCTCCTCATTCGCCTTCTGCCATGCTTGTGAGGCCTCCCCAGCCATGTGGAACCATGAGTCCATTAAACGTTTTTTCTTTATAAATTACCCAGTCTCAGGGATGTCTTTATGAGCAGTGTGAGAACAGACTAATACAGCCCCCAAGTCAGTAAGGGAACCAGGTTCTATACAAAAGACCAAACAAAATTCATATCTGAAACTTCTCTTGAAACAATTTTCAGAGTTCAGAGAAATAAAACAAGGTTTACACATTTTTTGACAAATTATATGGGGTGGAAAGTGAAAGATTTCTTCCCATACTAACACATTTCTTTATATCCCTGCAGAATTTTCCTTTGTTTATTTAAATAAAAGGCAACATAATATGCATATTTTTCTGCAATTTGCTTTAAAAGAAAAGTTAACAATATACTGTGACTGGTTTTCCAGGGCAGAATATGCCAAATCAACTACATTCTTTTTAATAGATCCGTATTTCAATTTCATTCAGTAAACAAGGTTGTTTTGATTTTTGTTATTACAAACTACTCTGCACATACATCCTTAGGCATAGAAAGCTGTAAATCTAGGGTTAGGTACAGAATCACTTCCAAAAGTAAGAGGTCTAGACAGAGGTCCGATTGCAGACTCTCTTGTGCTGTTGAGTGACCTGTGTGGGTTTCTCTCAATATATTTATGTTTGGGTGTTTTGATATCTGCTAAAATATGTCTTCGTTATAGTATTTCCTATTTGAACATATTTTTAACTATTCTCTTGCATTTGTCTCTTCAAGTAACCTTTAATAAATATGACATGTTAATAAATGCTTCACTTAAATATTGATTGGATATATCCCAAATTTCTTAATTTACAACTTCATGCTATTGAGTTTTCTTTTATCCTTTTCAATATAGTCTTATAATTTCATTCAGAGAGAGATAGAATACATGGGTAAGAATTTTATTGCTTCTTTTCACTGTTTTTAACTATTACTTCCTTCCTTACCTTATTGAATTAACTAGCAAGCCCAGAACAATGTTGAATAACCCTGGTACCAGCAGATATCACTTGTTGCTATCTTTAATTGTAACTGCCTTTCATGTTTCACCAATTTATCTAACGTTTACTAGTTATTGTTATATATCTTTTACTATGTTAGAACTTCCATCAATAGCCAAGAGAAAACCATAATAATTATCAAGTTTCCTCAGAATTTTTCCCATTTAACGATTGAATCATAGTTTTTAGCCTTTAGCCTATTGTGGTAGTTAGCCTTCAATAAAATGCCCAATAATTCTCGAATCCTGGCATTCACACACCAGGAAGCTGTCTCCCTCATCATGTAGGGTTGACCTGTGTAATCAATAGATGATGTGGAATAATAGAGCATGAATTCCAGAGCCGGGCCATAAAATACCTCAAATTACTTGCTATGGGGGAATCAGCTGCCATGTCGTGAGGATCCTCAAAGAGTCCTAGAAGGTCCATGTGACCAGGAACTGAGGCCTCCAGCTAACCACCATGGGTGCCTTCCAGGGGTGCCATCTTGGAAGCCAGTCTTCTGCCCCATTTAAGCCTTCAGATGACCACAGCCCCATCAACATCTTGACTGCAACTTCTTGAAAGACACTCTAAGCTACAGCCACCTAAGGTGCTCTGGGTACATAATGGAAACTGTGATAAAATACATATCTTAACAGCTTAACAAGCTGCTAAGGTTTGAGGTGATTTGTTATGCAATGGTAGATAACTAATGCACATACTAATTGATTTTTAAATAACTCTTCCAATGTTGTTTCATCCTTTTATTACTGGGATAAAATAGTTTAGTCATGGTATATTATTCTTTAATACACGGATGGATTCAGTTTGTTGATAGTAAATTTTGAGTTTTATTATTCTTATTTGCTAAAGTGATTAAACTCAGTTGGTATTTATTAACCTGTTTGTCAAGAACTGTAATTCTGGAAGTTTAATTGGAGCTCTGACAAAGGCAATTCTATTAAACCACTCTGGGACGCATCTGTATAATGAATGCCCCTCTTGGAGATTTACAATGCTTGTTAGCACAGTGTTTTTACCACCTGAATCCAAATTACCTAGGTGTCTGCTAAATTCAGATTTTCCGGCTTTATTCAATAAAAATCTGTGATTTGGGTCTGGAAACCTGCATTTTAACAAGTTACCAGGGATTCTTATTCACACAAAAGTTTTAAAACTCTGTCTTAATATATTAAAGCTTCTGGGAAGTTCAACAATTAAAAAAAAAAACTCTTAATGGTAAATAAATTCATTTTTGAGGGAAGGTTTTTTTCTCTTGTTGTTAGATACATTTCTAAAAATATTAGTTCAGATTTATAGTTGTGTGTTTTAAACATGTATATAATACTGTTTATTAGATTTTGGTGTCAGAATTTTATCAGTCTTGTAGAATATACTAGAAAATTTTCTGTGTTTTTATCTAGGCCTCAGGATAGTTTAAATCACAGAGCATTTACCTGTTCCTACAGGGTCGGATGGTAAATTTTTGACGTCCTTCTCATTTTTAAACAATTATTATCCAGATTTTCTACTTCGTTATTTAACTCTGATAATTGCTCCTTTCATCCAGATAATATGTATCTATTGGTATGAAGGTATACGTGGCATTCTCTAAGTTTTATAAATCTCTGCCATATCGCCAAGTATTTTGCCTTATTTCTGTCATGAAAAATTTAGTTTCTCTCGCTCTCATTCTTGCTTTTGTTCTCACTCAGGTTTGCCAAGAGATTTATCTCTCTTAGTCTATTCAAAGCTGTGGTTCTTTATCAATTCTGTTTTTAACTCCTTAATTTTTTTCTATATAACTCATTTTTTTTACATTTCACCTATTTTATTCATGAATTTCTTATTTTTTCTTAGCTTCTTCAGTTAAATATTTAATTCATTTGTTTTTAGCCACTTTATTAATAATAAGAGGATGTTCAGTATAGGACTTTCCCCCTGATTACAGATCGGGCCACATTCTGGTTTTTGTTGTTATTGCTATTGCAGTTATTTTTTCACCATCATCTTAAACAGAGTTTGAATTTGTGTAAAATATACACATAATTAAGAGTATCCAGGGCTTATAATTTGAGAAGCATCCCTTCTCTGCTCTCCTAGTGCCCCACGACTTCCTGCTCGCTTTCCCAGGAGAAAGCATGCTGGATTATTGCAGCTATCTCTGGTCCATTTCCATTTTAAAAAGGGGTTTTCAGCATTACATCATGATATAGTACTAGGTTTAGACATTATCTGTTAACTGCCTGTTAGAAGAAACTATAGTCTCTTTTGTATGTGGCCCCTGCCTCCTCCCTGCCACTCTCCCAGTATGAGTGAGAGCGTTTATCTGAGATTATTTCTATAGCCCAATCACTTCTCAGGGCTTTGTTTGGAACATCTTATCTTGCCCAGTTTTTCCTGTGAAAGTGGAAGAAAGACTTGCCTATGCACCTGGCTGGACCCAGGCTCTTCTCTCCTTGAGCAGCGGCAGCAACCACGCGCCTTCAGCTTGACCTCTCAATCCACAGCGGCGGCCTGTGGATGTCCATCAGGGACTAGCTAAGGTGGCTACATATTTAACTTGAGCCTCAGCTAATACCTGAGAAGGTTGGCTTAGTGCTTCCCATTTGGAAGAACTCATAGTTTTTGTCTTGCGCTTTGTTTTATGTTTTTAATTCTTGAGTTAATTTTTCATTTACTGTAAGTTCTGGGATACATGTGCAGAACGTGCAGGTTTGTTACATAGGTATACATGTGCTATGGTGATTTGCTGCACCCATCAACCCGTCATCTGGGTTTTAAGCCCTGCCTGTATCTGGTGTTTGTCCTAATGCTCTCCCTCCCCTTGCCCCTCCCCCGCCGACAGGCCCCCGTGTGTGATGTTTCCCTCCCTGTGTCCATGTGTTTTCATTGTTCAACTCCCACTTATGAGTGAGAACATGTGGTGTTTGGTTTTCTGTCCTTGTGATAGTTTGCTGAGAATGATGGTTTCTAGCTTCATCCGTGTCCCTGCAAAGGACATGAACTCATTCTTTTTCATAGCTGCATAGTATTCCATGATGTATATGCACCACATTTTCTTAATCCAGTCTATCATTGATGTGCATTTGGGTTGGTTCCAAGTCTTTGCTATTGTCAATAATGCTCCAATAAACATACATGTGCCTACCACAATGAGATACCATCTTGTGCTAGTTATAATGGAGATTATTAAAAAGTCAGGAAACAACAGATGCTGACGAGGCTGTGGAAAAATAGGAATGCTTTTACACTATTGGTGGGAGTGTAAATTAGTTCAACCATTATGGAAGACAGTGTGGCGATTCCTCAAGGATCTAGAACCAGAAACACCATTTGACCCAGCAATCCCATTATTAGGTATATGCCCAAAGGATTGTAAATCATTCTACTTTGTTCTATTTTTATTTATTATGGATATTATTAGTATTATTATTCTATTTTTATCTTATTTTATTTGAGATAGGGCCTTGCTCTGTCACCCTGACTAGAGTGAAGTGGCACAATTAAGACTCACTGTAGCCTCCACCTGCCAGGATCAGGTGATCCTCCCACCTCATCCTCCAGAGTAGGTGGGACTACAGGTGCACTACCGTGCCCAGCTAGTTTTTAATTTTTTTGTAGAGACAGGGCCTCGCTGTGTTGCCCAGACTGCTCTCAAACCCCTGACCTCAAGCAGTCCTTCCGTGTTGGCTTCCCAAAGTGCTGAGATTGCAGACATGAGCCACTGCACGCAGCTTATTATGGAATATTTTAACTTACACAAGTAAACATAGTATAATGAACTCCCAGCTTCAGAGAAAGCGTGAGAGAATAGTGAGTCACTCAGCTTTAAGACTGTCAACTCACAGCCAATCTGACTTCATCTACACCTCCATCCACTTTCCCTACTCTATTATCTTGAAGCAAATCCTAGAAATCATATTTTGTTCATAAATATTTCAGTATGTATCTGTAACAGATAAGGACACTTTCTTTAAGATAACCATGATGCCATTATCCTAAAATAGTAATTCCTTAATATCATAAAAAAGTCCACTCAGTATTCAAATTTCCGGTTGTCTTCTAAAAGTCACATGGGGTCAAACCAACTCTCTTTGATTTTAGGTTCTACTTGTTGGTTTGAATCGGGAGCTGAACAGCTCCACACCTGCTGACTGGCTGTACTATCTTTTTTTTCATCTCTGGAGTTCCCAGCCATTTTTTTTTTCAATATTTGTGGAAGAAACAGTTTCTTTTATCCATTTCCTAGCTTCAATTTTGCTAATCATGTCCTTATGGGGCGTTGTGTAGTATTTTTCTCTGTCCTCTGTGTTTTTTTGTGGATTGCAAGCTGGAGCGGTGGGGTTCATGAAACTCAATTTTTTTAAACAGGAAATCTATCTACATGAGATGTTGTCTCAGAGGAGGCATACAACGCTTGATTGTCTTTCATTTTGTTATGTTAACAGACCTGTGTTCAATGCCTGGATCCATTATTTTTAAAGAAAGCTTGCCAAATGTTAATACTCTGTTCTCTTGTTTCCTCATCTAGTCAGTGGAATAACTCCACAAAGAGAAGCTTCCTCTCAAATACTGTTTGGTAATTGGCAATATTTTAAGTCTTTTTCTTTCATTAACATACATCAACAACAAACATAATATTTGCTATGTATAATTCCTTGTGTGTACATGGAAACCGAGGGCTCTGAGTTGTCGGAGACTCCCAGAGCTGCCTAAGGAGTTTCATCAATAGATCTCTCGCTGTTGGTCAGCAGCTTGGAGACAGTTCCTTGACAGTGCCTGGCTGTCTAGAAGAGGACAGTCCACTCCCCATTCTCACTGGAGCTTGGTGTATCTGTGTGACTATGTTCTGGCCATTGAGATAAAAGTGGAAAACATGAGGCTGCTTTCATGAAGCTGTCTTAAAAGGCAGCTTTGCTGGCTCCTGACCTCTTCTTCTTTGCCTCCTCCTCATGCTTGGAATACATGGAATCCAGAAGAGAGGGCTGGAGGTCCTGTAGCCTTCTTGGACTAGGAAGTCAAGCTCCACACCCTAGAAATAGCACACATAAAAGCCACAAAGTCCACAGATCCCTGAAACTCTCCACATGCCGTATTAACCTGAGCTGCCCACCTGCAGGTTGCTTTCACATGAGAGGGAAATAGATTCCTATCTTCTGGAAGATACTGTGTTGGGGATAAGGAGGTTCTATTAATTTTGATGCGTGGAGTTGTCCAGCTCCCACATCCTCCCAGGTGAAGCAGCTCTTCTCTTCACTCTGCAAACCTTGGAGACCTGCTTGGAGAAGGGCTGTGGGGAGCACGGGTCCTCTTCTCCTTTGGCACTCCCTCCTTTGGCACTCCCTCCTTTGGCACTCCCTCCTTTGGCACTCCCTCCACTGGCTCCAGCTCAACAACCTTTGATTTGGATGACACATGACCCCACTCAGCTGCTCCAGTCCTGAAGTAGGGTTGAACGGGAAGTAACGCACTCCAGACACAACTCTGGTCTTATCTCCGACCTGTTTAAAGCATCTGTGGAGGCACAGACGCCAGCAGCAGTGACCTCCCTCCCGCAGGATCCTGTCATCTCCTGTTTCCAGGCACCTGGAATCTTATGGGGCTTTTTAACTTCCCACCATAAAACAGCTCTCTCTGTCATCCAAGGCATGCATGGGCCATCTCAGCCCTTTGATCCCCTGTCTCCCTAACGATGCTCACCCGTTTGGACTGTGTTTCTCTAACATGTCTGGTTCTGCCACCACACACACACACACAAAGGACAAATGTGGTTTCTTCTCTGTTATGATCATCTTGTCTGGAGAATTTGCCAGAATTCATGGAGTTGCATAAAGGAGCTCAGTGGAAAAATGGACTATGTTTAAGCTCAGTTGTTTTGTGCTATGAAAATACAAAAATATGCCTCCACCTTGCTTCTTGCAAATTTTATCGAAGGGTCTAGAAATTGACAATAAGGCATAAATGTCATCTACCCTATCTGAGCCTTTTGAGTCCATAAAGCAAATCATCACCCTCTAATTAAGACCTGCTTGTTTTTTGTTTTTTTTTTCTGATTAATGAAAGGTTAAGGGGGTTATTTTTGATATTTCATGTGGGAGCTTCACATTTGGGTGTCAACGAATATCTCAGATCAATGTGTGTGTTCACAGAGCCTTGTGTGGTGCTGTGCATCGTGCTCCTAATCCCACTTTTAGTAAATAAAAAAGAACTGAGGTGGTAGAGATAGCAAGTGCACACATGGGGCAGAAGGGATTGGTTTGAGACTAAGCATAATCTGATCTAATAAGAGACTCAAGTTTATGAGACTCATTACGAGACTATGACACACATGTGCTTATTTCCACTTTACAGATGTGGAAACTGAGCTAGCGAGTGACACAAACAAAATTCTAATTCCAGCCTTGTCTACTTCCAAAGCCTGTATTCTTCCCCTCCACTGCTCCCCTGCTCCCCTGCTGTTGGTTTGGGCCTGGTAGTGAACCTTGGCTGGTACCAAATTTATCTGTGGGAGGTCCTTGTAGGAGAGCATCTGGAAGGAAGAGGGCGTAGGAGACCTATCTTGAGGTTGTGTTTGCATAGAAAGGAAGGTCATTTCTCTTGTGGAGTGGGAGACTGGAGATTATAAGGGGGCTAAATAAAGCACCTTAATGTAGGACTCCAATCCCAGCAAAGGAATATGACAGAACCAAAAAGCAAAGCCAGGCAACTCACGTAGGAAGGTGGTCCCCGCTGGCTCCGCTTCCAATTTCAGGAGCGCTGTAGAGGCTACGGGGCTGCATTTCGTATTCTCTTCCTTTACTGATTACAAGTTGATACATGAAACCACAGGGAAGTTGTTGAATCATCTGAACGACATTTTTCTCTCTGACTTAATATATTCTTCAGTTAAAAGAACGCTCTAAAGAGGTTTTGTCCCCGGGGTTCCATCCTTGGCTCCCGGATCTCATTCCACAGCCCCACCCGAGACTTCCCCCGAGCTTCAGGCTCATTTATCCAAGTGTCTGCCGTGCTGCCACCTGGATGTCCTGCAGGCACTGCCGCTCAGCAAGTCTGACTCTGAGCCCCTCTTCCTCCCGCAGGGGCATCTTCGAGACTGGCCCCTCTGTCTGCCCCACGCACCTGGGCTACAACCCAGATCTTCCAGACTGCCCCTCTGTCTGCCCCACACACCTGGGCTGCAACCCCGGAGCCTTAACCCCATCCCTCTTCTTTATCCTCCCTCTCTCAAATCACCAAACCCTCCACCCCAGACTGGGGCAGTCACTCTTTCTTCGTGCTCACAGGCATATCTATCAATTGCCGAATGACCACATCATATCCTATTTATCTGCATATGCGTCTATTTTCCCAGCTGGATGATGAGCAACCTGGAGGCAGAGTGAAGACTCTTTCGTCTCTTGATCTGTAATCCTCAGCAGCACCTGACATGAGGCCTCAATAAATATTTGTTGCGTGATTATTGTTGAATGACTTGTAGACGCAAAATGTTGTATAAGCGTGAGATGCAGCATGGGTGTGTGGAGAGAGGTGGACAGAGAGGAAATTTAATTACAACTTAGACTTGCTGGTGAACGCAGCCATGAGCTGCATGCTAGGCGTACAACATAAGGGCAGGAAAGACCCCACTAGAGCCCCCAGTGACAGACAACGAGCATGTGAACAGGTTCATAAGGAACCCAGGATCACATTGCCGTGTGTGTCACACAGGCAGTGCCCCAGGTGCTGTGACAGGGAGTGGCGGGGTGACCTGCTTTTTACAGAGTGATCATGAAGGGCTGATTGCCTGAGGAAGTGAGAGTGAATGCAACTGTGAGGAGAGATGCCAAAAGAACATTCCAGAAAAAGGGAAGAGCAGGCGGAAGAACATTCCAGAAAGAGGGAAGAGCAGACATGATGGCCCTGCCCGGGAAGGGCACGTGTGGAATACTCAGGCCGCCTGGAGCCTAGTAGGGTGCAGGGAGCATGACAGGAGATGAGGTTGACCTTGCGGCAGGGCCAGGCCTGGAGAAGCCCACAGGCAGGGGAGGGGCGGGAGTTCATTCTCACACCCATGAGAAACCAATAAGGGGTGGGTTTTTTTGTTTGTTTTGGTTTTTTGTTTGTTTGTTTTGAGACGAAGTTTCGCTCTGTCACCCAGGCTGGAGTGCAGTGGTGCGATCTCAGCTCACTGCAACCTCCGCCTCCCAGGTTCAAACAATTCTCCTGCCTCAGCCTCCTGAGGAGCTGGGATTACAGGCGACCACCACCACACCTGGCTAATTTTTTGTTTTTTTGGTAGAGACGCAGTTTCACCATGTTGGCCAGGCTGGTCTTAAACTCCTGACTTCAGGCGATCTACCCGCCTCAGCTTCCCAAAGTGCTAGAATTACATGTGTGAGCCACTGCGCTCAGCCCAATAAGGGATGCTTTTAAACTGTTAATCAGTGAATTAAGATAGTTGATATCACCATCTGCAGTGGTGACTTTGACCCCAACTCCTGGCTCCACACTGATGAAAATAATCCACTTGGCAGTCGGGAAGGCCGTGGAGGTGGGCAAGGTGCAGGTGGATTCTCCTCTGGAAGCAAGCCCGCGTCAAGAGCCTTCACCACTAGGAGCTTTTCCTGCAGTGGTTCTCAAAGGCTCGGGAGGCAGCTGGGCTAGTCCTTTCACTTGGAGATTGCACACCTTCTCCAGGGATTGCACGCTGTGGCTCGTTAAGGAGCTCGAATTCGGTGAATTGCCACCTCTGGCCCTGTGGGTGTTTTCTAGTGTCTTTAAAAGACATGGTCCATCGCGGCTTCCTGACCAACTTGTTCACTGGTAAAAGCCAACAGCGGTGAGTCAGGAGTGAGAGCAGGTGGACCACGGCTCTACAGTCCCCGCGACTGCATCTTCCTCTGAAGACAAGGCCCAATAAAGGGTTTTAAGCAACTGTTTGGAGAACAGATTGGGAAGTGAGGCTGAGGGCGGAAGTAGGGAAAACATTTAGGAGACTGTAATTGCAGGGGCCAGGCAGGATAAGGTGGGGCTTAGACCAGGTAGTGGCAGTGGCGTTTACAGACGTGGGTGGTTGAGGTGTGCGCCACTCTACAGAGGTTAACTTCAGGAAGACAATTCCAAATTCAAAATTCAGCCCAAAAATTCAATTTCTGAGTAGAGGTACAGGCACACAGTAAGATACACGAGTCTGGAGCTCAGGTTTGGGTTGGAGATATACGTTTGGGTCTGTTTAACATAAAACACACAAAGTCATGAGAATGAATGATCTTATCTCCAGGAAGGTGTTGGAGTGAGAGGAGAGGAGGAGCCAGGAATGACCTGGAGGAAATTCTGCACAGAGACTGGAAGGAAAGGGAGGCCCAGCAAGGTACCTGGCACGGGAGCGGCTGGGCAGGGGAGGGAAGACCAGGAAATTGGGGACCTGGAGACTGAAGCAGAGGAGAGCTTCAAGGAGTAGGAAGCGAGATGGTCGCATGCAATGTCGCTGAGCTTCGATGACCCACAAGTGACTGAAACATGCAATTAGAAGGAAGACGTTCTCGCGTTTGAGAGCAGAGAAGGGCAACTATAGTTAATAACAAGCTGTGGCATATTTCAAAATAACTACAGGGAAGGGCTTCAGATGTTCCCACCACATAGGAATGGTAAACACAGGGCCGATGGACACCCCAAGTACCCTGGCTTGATTATTACACCTTCTATGCATGTAACCGAATATCACATGGTCAGATAAATATGTACAAATATTAGGTATCAATTTTAAAAACTAAGGAAAAGCAGAAGAAAAAAGTGATCATTGAATTGGAAGTAACCAGCATCCTGCAGAGAGCTGGACGTGACGGGCAGCGGTGGAGCCAGACCAAGAGGCTGGAGGAGCGGACAGAGGGTGTGGCTGTGAGGAGGTGAGGCTGAGCTTGCGTGGGCTGTGCTGTGGAGAGAAGCCTGGCACAGGCAGTGGTGACAGGTGGTGCGCAAGACAGAAGAAGGTCTATGACTCACTAGAATAGATGAAGCAAGTCAGTGTGTCGAAGAAATGACCCACCGAGGAGAGATTGAGTTTTCTGGAAAAGGAAGGGTCAGCAGAAGGCACAGCCATTGAGTGGTGGAGGGCAGAGGTTTCCAGAAAATAGGAAGAGGGCTTGGCTGTTGACTGAGGGAAGGAGCATTCTCTCCATCAGTGCAGGAAGAAGTGAGGTGGGTGCAGATACCAGAAACACCATAGATTTGGTGGTGGGCGGTTGAGGTGTTTACTTTTGCAAGGAGCCGTGAGGGCCAGTGCTACAAGCACCATTCTTAGAAAGGCACTGGGGGAAGCATCTTATCTCCATAACCACTCATGGAAGCTTTTAGTCAACTCAGGGACCGCCTGGCATTTTCCAAAGGCCACCAGGATGCGTGGCTCAGGCAAGAACCACAGAGGCTGTCTTCTTTCTGGACGTTATCAGCACGGGGCGGGCCGGGAGAGCTGAAGCTTTCCCTGGAATTCAGAGAGAAGGGAGAACACCATCAGGAAATGAGGCCTGGAGTGGAGGTGCAGACAAGGGCTGGCCCATGGCAGAGACACGGTGGGGGTGGGGGGTGGGCGGGATTCTATGAGCAGAGTGTGCATGGCTTTCGCGCTACATCCAGCTCGGAGCATTAGGCCACCCTGGGGATGACACTGCCTGCAGCCAGAATCCACAACACAGATCACAGCTCAGGCATGCGCTCCGTGGTTCCCTGGTTAAAGTCCAACACAGCCCCTTAACCAGAGCCCAGGCTCCTGCAGGATCTGATCTTTGTGGTGGAGGTGACCAGCTATCCCATTGGCTCAAGTCAGGGGTTTCCTGAACTCAGGACAGGAGCCCACAGAAGCTGGAACACCACCCCCCACCCTGCCCCCAACCACCCCATGACCTTCAGGCTTTCTACGCTGAGGCTCGGATGCTGGGCTTCTGGTACGTTTCTGGAACATTCCAGCCTCGGGGCTTTCACTCTTGGCCCCACCTTTGTCTAGAATACTCTGCCCAGATCTCCACGTGGTTTCCAACTCTTGTCATCCAGGCCTCAGTTCCAACGTGGCCACCTCTAGGAAGCCTGCCAGGAACACCCCCTCTGAACAAACCCACGTCCCGCCCCCTCGCCCTGGTTTACTACTGGGAACAACTTCATCTGGGAGTTTGTTTACTTATTCAGTGTCTTTGTCTAGGAGGCAAGCTCTTTGAATATTCATCCCATAAACGAATGAATGTGTCAGAAGTAAGTTTGTGGCTGGTGTTGAGGCCAGGAGAAGGGGATTGGGGATGAAAGATATAAACAAACCCCAACCACACAAACACAAGTTGTGTTTGTCCCCTGTGGCACCCCACACCTAGAGGCACGCCCACAAGTGTGACTGTGTAAACTCACGGCGGGTGGCTGGGGTGGAGAGGAGGGAAGGCCTTTAAGCGTGTGCATTTCCTATTTATTCCCGGAAACCCGTCTTCTAACTGCAGGCTGCCCATCTCCCCGTTTAAGCTTCTTCCTGGCTTTTAATGCTGTTACATCTTCATTTCAGAAACTGGCTTTTTGTGATTCTGTCCCTGGACTGCATTTTCCATCCCTCCCTCTGTCCCTTTCTTATTCTGCTCCCTCCTGCTGACAAACCCATCTCCCTGCCCCGCTAATCCCTCCATGCTCTGTGGAGTCTTGGGGTCAACTCAGTGTCATATTTGCTTTGATTCCCTCCTCTGCTCCCCAAACAACCTGGGTTCTGTGTAGCTATGATGTGGGTCCCAGACCAAAAAGTAACTTGGCTTAGGTTTTAAATATTCTATCAATTTTTCCCCCCTCTTTTAAATAGACTTTTTAAAGAGCAGTTCACAGCAAAATTGAGCAGAGCAGAGTTTTCTTATCCTCCCCGCTGCCCGACACAGGCACAGCCTCCCCCACCATCAGCATCGCCCACCAGAGGGTCCATTAGTTACACTTGATGAACCTGCAGTGACACGTCATTATCGCCCAAAGTCCATAGTTCACATGAGGGTTTACTGTCGGTGCTGTACATTCTATGAGTTTTGACAAATTTATAATGACATGTACCCACCATTACAGCATCAGACAGAAGAGCTTCACTGCCCTAAAACTCCTCCACACTCCGACCATCCCTCCCTCCCTCCCACTCACCCCTGGCACCCTCTGATCTTTTTATTGTCTCCAAAGTTTTGCCTTTTCCAGAATGTCATCTAGCTGGAATCATTCTGCATGTAGTCTTTCAGACTCACTTCTTTCATTTAGTCATATGCATTTAAGTTTCCTCCATGGCTTTTCACGAATCAGTTCTTCCCATTTTTTTAGCCCCTTATTGACTGTCCTCTTGTGTAACCAAGACAGCCACCGCAGCAGGTGAGAGAGCTGAAGGCACAACCTCAGAGCTTCGGACTCTGAGCCGCCAGAGGGCTTCGGGAACCCTGTGAAACTTGCCCTTCACCCCACCCCCACAAACCCTCTCTGCATGAGGTCGGCTTCCCTAGATTCTTGTCTCCCCCCACCACCCACCCCCTACCATTCCCATCAAGTCCCATAAAAATATCAAACAAGAAAGTAAAATCTCTCCCTGTTTTTCAAAAGCAAAACTTTAACGAATGGTCTTTGATCCACAAATGTAATTAGCATTAGAATTGGAGATGGAACGGATATTTGTCTAAAAGCATTAATTTAAATCCTGGCCCAGTTTTTTTTCCTTATCAGTGCTCTAATTCTAACAGTGCCTGTGGCAGAATCAGAAATCAGAGGGAAAGAACAAGTGGGTCTTCATGCAGCTAGAATGCTGGGGAAAATTACATGGAAAACATTTTCAGCATCCAGATGCAAGAGTTGGAGTGACCCAAGGAAGGGAGTTAGGTTAGCATATTATAAACCCAAATTTGCCACCAAGACATAAATGATGGACCATTTTCACTGACCGCGGTTTATCTTCGTGTTTTCTTTCTCATAATCTACAAGGAAAAGGGTAAGGAGCTAAGAACAGAAGCTTCCAGCCATTGTCCTCTGGCCACCAATCGATTTGCCTGTAAGTTTCTTTCCCTGGAATTTTAGGAGTTGTCATGTGGTGCTTATAGGCAATTATTTTACAGCCAATGTTGAAGAGTTCAAAGGAGGGTTTTGGAAATGAAAGACTTTTATATTATTTAAAGTGGAAGGGACATTTAAATCTAAATTCTTCTCGTCAACTGCTGTATTAGGGAACTTGGGTGGCCATCCCAAAGTGCCGTAGATCATGTGACTTAAACAGACATGTGCTCTCCCTCAGTTCTGGAGGCTGGAAGTCCAAGCTCAAGGTGTCAGCAGGGCTGGTTCCTGCAGAGGCCTCTCTCCTTGGCTTGCAGATGCCGCCTCCTCCCTGTATCCTCACGTGGTTGTTCCTCTGCACACATATGTCCTAATCTCTTATAAAGACATCACCGGAATCTGATTAGGGCTTGCCCTAAAGGCCTCATTTTAAGTTAATCACCTGTTTTAAAGTCCTATATTCAAGTACAGTCATACTCTGAAGTACTGAGTATTGAGACTCTAACATATGAATCTGGGGAGAGACAAATTCAACCCATAGCACCTGCTCCACAAACCATCCTGCAAGACCCCACCTCTTAACCCACCAGCAGGAGAACCAGGTCCTTCCCTGATGGAGAAGCCCCCTTGGTACGCCCAACCCCAGGCCTTCCAGTGGGGAAATGCAGTCTCCACAGCCACAGAGAAGCCAGAAGCCCCCCAAAATCAGCCACCGGTGGCGCCACTGCTCTCCTCCACCTCGGTAACCACGCTCCCTGCAAGTTGGGTTAGGCAAATAACTTCCGCATGTTTGACGCTTTGTTCTCCCTGGCTCCTGAAAACCTGCCGCAAAGCTTGCCATGCGCCCCGCATCATCCTGGCGTCTCCCTCCTTTGGCAGGGGGATTAATGGTTTTTTAGAGGTTAATAACTTGTTGGTGTTTCCCCGTTCCCTTGATGGCGTTGTCATCTTCCATCTTTTTTCATTTCCTAAGGAGGAAAATAACTTCAGCGGAACAAAGGCTGAGCAACTGCGCCAAAGGCAGCCCTCAGAACCTTATCAAAGCCACAGCGGAGTGGGAATAATTACTCATTCTCAGCTGGGGGTGTCAGTAACGCCATCTGAGCACAAGGATCACTCGTTCCTTTCAACGAGGAAAATTAAAAAGAACACGCAGGAGAAATTCTGGGGAGAGGCCAGGGACACAAAGGCAGCCAAGACGGTGGCGGCCACCCTCCACTCAAGGGCTGCCCCTCGGAGGCAGTGGCCATCCTAACTCTAAATGGTGTTTTAAAAAGCCCTAGCATGAGGAAGAAGAGAAACAAAACCTTAATCTTCTTTTTTGAAATTTGAAAAAAAAAAATCAGATGATAAGGAAATGGGGGTGGTGACTTGAAGGACTCTCTTTTATTTAATAATTTATTAGGCTGCTCTTCAGAAAAGTCGGCTCTGATTCCATTTTTCTATTCAAAAATCGGCGTAAACTCATAGGAGAGGACAGCCAGGAGCTCCCTCCCGATGTCCGGCGGTCCAGCCTCCAGGCAGAAAGAAACCCAACTGGACGGTCAGTGATAGAGACCTCAGATCAAGTCATGGCCAAAGCAAATAACGTGCCTGTCAAATGCCACTGTGACTTTAGCCTTCTCCCTGAGCGGTTTCCCTCTCCAGAAGAGCATGTGATGGGGGCAAGAGCCCTAAAATTAGAGACGTGAAACGTATTCGGGAGGGAAGGTGGTTAAGAGGAGGAGAGCATGTGTGCACACATGTGTGTATGGGAGAGTGGCATGTACATGTTTGTGTAGGTGGATAAGTATACACGTGTGTGCAGGTGTTTGCATATGTATGAGTTTGTGTGCGCATGTGAGTGTGTGCATGAGTTTGTGAGTGTGTATGTACATGAGTTTGTGAGTGTGTGTGTGAGTTTGTGAGTGTGCACCTCCATGAGTTTGTGAATGTGCGCAGGTGTGTGCATGATTTTGTGAGTGTGCGTGTGTGTGCATGAGTTTATATGTGTGCATGACTTTGTGAGTGTGTGCCATTGTGTGCATGAGTTTATGAGTGTGCACGTGTGTGTATGAGTTTGTGAGTGTGCATGGGTTTGTGAACGTTTGCGTGAGTTTGTCAGTGTGTGTATGAGTTTGTGAGTGTGTGTGTGCGTGTGCATAAGTTTGTGTGTGTGCGTGTGTGAGTTTGTGAGTGTGTGCGTGCATGAGTTTTGAGTGTCTGCATGTGTGTGCATGAGTTTGTGAGCGTGTGCATGAGTTTGTGCATGTGTGTGCATGAGTTTGTGAGTGCATGTGAGTGTGTATGTGAATGCATCTATGTACATGTGTATGAGACAGTTGAGTGTGTACGAGCATGTGTATGAGAGTGCAGTGTGTGTCTATGTACGTATGTGTGCATGTGTGCATGTTGAGGAGGACAGGAGGCTCTCCCCATCTCCATCGTCATGCTGACCCATTCAACAGACTCCTCTGTGAGCTGATCCTGTCGGAGCCTGGCTGAACTGAAGGCCTTTGCGGCTGTGAAACATCCTCTGGTCTTCCTGGAGGCTGGAATAGTCTTTCCTCCTTTCACTTGGTTCACTTAGATCATGACTACATATTGTTCACGCAGGTGCGTCCCGCCTGCCCGCAGGATTCCCACTCTTTTGGGGGATCAAATATATGTGATTAGTGGGCTGGACAAGATGGCAGGAGCGCTGAGACAAGAGCCAGGGAAAAAGTGGGGAAATGGGGCTGGGCAAGCGCCCAAGTCAGTGCCTGCGAATGTCTGGAGGCAGCTTGAGCTGGCGTCATACATGCCTTGGGAAGATACCTGTAATCTCACAAGTACAAGCGTAAGTGTCTATCTAGTCTCTGCCCTTGAGAGAAAGCCAAACAGCTGACCACCAGGATAACGCGCAAGGGCCAGCTGGGTTGCGGGTGGTCCACGCTCCACACACAAAGGGAGAAGGGGGTGCCCCTTTCAGAAGGGACCAAGTCCTCGATGAGAAGCTTTTGTCTGGATGGCACCCCCGCATCTGTGAGTGTCCACCTTACACAATGGCCACCGCGCCCACCTTCTTCCTTCAAAGTTCAGCATGCCCTCCATCACATAGTGATCTGATTTGCTATAATAAAAAATATAAATATATATTCAATAATACATAAAGAATAACAAAAATGCAGTCTTTGTATAGAGACACACAGGTAGAGGGTAGTTGATCAGGAGTAGACAGAAGGACCTCTTTTTCTTTAAACAGTCACCCTTTGTACGTGATTGAGACAAGAATTGAGTAGTGGCTACAGTAATGGACCAGATAGGCAGTGGGATGAATGGGTACTCCGATAACACCATGAGACAAGACCTGAGTGGTGGCTACAGTAATGGACCAGACAGGCAGGGGGAAAGGAATGGGCACTCCGACAACAGCAGGTTTTGGCCTTTGTCTGCTTAGTGGGAGGAGCTGCGTGAGCCTTCATGGTCCTTCCTGGGATTTGCTTTTTGCCTGTGGGAGGGACTTAAACAGTAAGGGCCACCCTGCATAGGCAGTCTTGGGTGCTGTTTCAGAAGAGGGGCTCCCACTGAGGTCCTGAGAACTACAAAGCTCGTGGGATTGCAGGCTTAGGGCCTCCGAGGGAGGACGCCTTCATTCCTGCAATAAACAAGTGCGTGGTGTTCTTCCGCCTCCCGTCCCCCAGCACACACCCACCCACTCCCCCTGGTGTGAGTCTGCTTAGCTTTTCCATAATAAAAATAGTCCATGCATGGTGTGTATTCTACAAGACCGGTAGAACTGTATTCAAAATGAGTTGAGTACCAGGGGAAAACGCACTCTCCATTGTCAAAAAGAAATGGTTGGTAGAGCTTTGATTTTTTTTTTTTCCTTTAAAAAAAGCAGTAGCTACTTTCAAAGTCAGGAGAGGCAATTTTTTTTTAAACACAAAGAAAGAAATAGCAACAGCAGGGTGTTCCCTTACTCTGTCTGTGCCCTTTAAAATTCCAGTTTCAGGATACGCTATTAATTTTCTCCTTTCTCTTCTGGATGAGGTTTCGAAAAATACCCATCCTGCTGTAAATCTCTGGGCGAATTATTTTAGGATTGTTTGCTCTTTGGGATGCAGAATGGGCAGGAATTCCTTCACCCAGAGCTCCCTGAACCTCGGGCCTCGCACCCTGTTCCCACCCCAAAAGCAACTGGTGACCACATGGCCCACGTCCTACTGGTCCCTCAGCAGAGCAAATGAAACCCCATCAGGTCTGTCTGCCTCCATTGCCACATAATGCAGGGATGTGTCTCTGCGGTGACCCCAGAGCCAACAGTTATTGTGAGCGGGTCAAAGCGCTGAATATCAATAGACTCTTTCCTGAGCCTTGCAACCCACCCTCTGCCTGGAATGTAAACTTCTGTCACACACGCTTCACCTTTGCCCCAGCCATCTTCACGGCTTCTCACTTCAAAGGATGTTCTTCACGTGGAAAATGCTTTATGGGAAAAAAATGGTCATAGCTACACAATTATTTTAGAAACTCCGCATTGTATTTTAACGGAGGGCAGACGCCCTGGCTAAAGTCTGCAGGGCTTTCAAGATTAAGATCTAAATCCTGAGGTTTAGAAACAGGAACGTCAGAAGTACAATCATCCCAACTACGAGCCTATTCTTTGCTCCTTGAAATGGATTAAATTAAAGGACAAGTCTCAGTTTGACAACTCACCTCACCGTTGTCAAACAAAGGTAACACAGTCCCAGTGCTAATGAAGCAGTTTTTTTTTTTTTTGAAAGTGGAATTACACTGATGATTATTTCATAACTCTTGGAGCCTTCAAACAACAGCTACTTTGAAACATCGGCTGTGCCAGGCAAGAAGTCTGTTGACCTCGCGGTACCTGGATTTCGTTTCTGAATTCCACATCACAGCGCTGTCCTTGGCCAAGTACAATATGAGGATGTTACATGTTGGCCCGGCAGGGAGGGGCACAGAAGACAGGAGCTCTGAGAGCCGGCCAAGGTCCAGGCACAGAGAAAGCAGACGGTGTGGAAGCAGAGGGCAGGAGATCAGCCAGCCTGTGGGCTCGACCCCACTCCCAGCATTGCTTGAAGCTCAAACACATCATCAAAGCATTTGGGAAAATGTCAGTACAACAGGAGGGTGACCTGGGAGCACACCTCGCAACACAGGACCCCACGACTTGAAGGACCCACTTGCGGTGACATGGGAGCCCCACGACTTGAAGGACCCACTTGCCACCTAAAAGGAAAAACCATGGGGCAGCCTCCGAAGAGAATACTTGGTCTTGTTCTCTTGGCACAATGTGCATTTCTACAAAAATAACATTAAAACGACTCTCCGGTTGCGCGAAGTGGCTGTTTGTGAAACGTTCCCTGTTTGCACTCACCGTTTCGTGTGGACATGATCAGTCATTCTCCGTTAATCACACAGCACATGGGAAGGCGCTTAATTTCCATTTTCAGATGTCCATATATGCAGTGGAGGGCTTTAAAAGGTGAACCTTGTCACCTGAATAAAATTGTTTCATCTTTTGGAGAAGGGTCCTTATAAATATATCCCAGGACTAAAACTGCACAAAACATGACTTTGGCAATTGCATCCATCTTCTTTCCTGACTCTTGTTATAATGCTTACTTTGGTTTGCTTGGAACAGAAAGAAATGGAATAGAGTTTGAGGACAGTCAGGGCTAAGAATACCACAGCAGCCAGACATGTGTCTGAATGGTCATCCCTATGCCTTGCATTGGCTTGTTTTTCCTGGTCTGCAAACCTGTGAAGGCTGGCTCTGTGTGTTTCACACTCTGACTCCCCAAAAGAGAGAAGCAGGTTGGCTCCCTGCATTCTCCCAGTGTAGCAAAACCTGACTGGGCAATGTCAATCCCACTGCTTGCTGCTGGCCAGTCCCCATCTTGGTGCTGATCCTGGATCTAAACAAGCCTGGGCAAGACATTGAAGGACAGAATTGATCTCTGATCCTTTACAAAGCCTCGCTTGACCCCGAATCTCCCTCTGGGTTTGCCTTGGTCCTTCTGGTGCCTTGTATGTGCACGGAAGGCCCCAGGCACCTGGATGACAGTGTGGAACATGCCTGGAAGAAAAGGACTACAGGGAGGAGGGCACTTGCCTCCCTTCCATGCTGGCCCCATGAAAACCAGTGTACCAAAACACCAGGGGCTGCGTCCAGGTCCTGCTGCTCACCGCACAGAAAGCCAATCACTGAGATGATGAGTATTGCCAGGGAAGAAGGCTTTAATCAGGTGCTGCAGCCAAGATGGTAGATGAGTCTCAAGTCCATCTTCCTGATCAACTAATACTATGGGTTTATGCAGCAGTGAAAAAATGAATCAATGTGTAAGAAAACAGGAACCCGGGAGGGGCAAGGAAGCAATCATGATGAATGAGGGGTCCTGCATCTCATTTTCTGGATACAATGATCTGGTGAGTTTCAGTTCTTTGATATGTTTTTTTGAGGGCCTGAAGGTCTTTCCTGAGGAAGGAACTCAGATAAAGTGAATGTAAGGTTCAAGTTTGAAGACCAGAAGGGTCACTTTCTATGTTTATCTATGGGACTACTGGGTCACCCATTGTGTCCTGTATTCCCATCTTCACCATTTCCTCCTCTCTGCTTTCTGTTCTACCTGGCTTCAGTCCCCACTAAAATTGCTTAATATAATCAAGGACTTCCTATTTCCAAATCCAAGGGACGTCTCGGTCTCGTAAGTTCTCAGAGCATTTCCCACAATCCCCATACCCTCTGGCAAACCCTCCTGGCACCTGCCACGCTGCTGTTCTCACACTGCAACTTCCTCTTTTATTATCTTCATCCCCTCTCAACTCTAAACCTTAGAGCTCCCAGGTATTGTCCTGTCTCATCTGTCTTCTCAGTCTGTCCCATCCCCATCTGGGAATGGCATGGTTATTCACTCTCATAATTGTCCCATAAAAATAGAGACAAAAATAAAACTGAAAACTCATGAAAAAACGTACAACAAAACTGACGACAAGGCGTCTCCCAGGAACCTCAAAACACAAATGGGAAATACACATGTGAGGAGGGAGCAAACCACCTGAAGTCAGCATACCTGTGTGGAAACATCCCCTGTCAGGAGCAAGCAGAGAGCAGTGGCACCTGCCAGGCCCGAGCGTCTCAGCAGAACCAGCAGCTGTTTACTGGTGAGCCTGGAGCACTGGCCAGGTGAGAACAGGAGCTGAAACTGGGAGGGGCTTTGCTCCAAGAGTTGGAGAGTCAAGGGGCCCAAGCAAGTTCAGAAGGGACAAGGATACTGGGCCCCATGGACTCTCAAACTCACCAGTCAGAACTTCCTGCCAGGACAAAGCTTTGTACTGGGAATCTAAACTGGGGATAGGACACAAAGATAGGTAAAAGCATATTGTAAAACAAGAGATAAGAAATCTCAGAAGTAGGCTGCCATGTTTTTAAGCACAACATGAAAAAATAGAAGAGGGAGGTTGTATTAGTATGTTTTCACATTGCCATAAAGAACTGCCCTAGACTGGGTAATTTATAAAGGAAAGAGGTTTAATTGGCTTACAGTTCCGCATTCCTGGGGAGACCTCAGAAAACTTAGAATCATGGTGTAAGGTGAAGGGGAAGCAAGGTACTTTCTTCACAAGGTGACAAGAAGGATAAGTGTTGAGCAAAGGGGAAAGAGCCCCTAATAAAACCATTAGATCTCGTGAGAACTCACTCACTATCATGAGAACAGCATGAAGGAATCTGCCCCCATGATTCGATCACCTTCACCTGGTCTCTCCCTTGACACAGGAATGATGGGGATTATAATTCAAGATGAGATTTTGGTGGGGACACGAAGCCTACCTATATCAGAGGTCTGTAATGTGGACCTCAGAAGATGAGCTTGGAAACATGCCTCCTTATCCAATCCTAAAAAAGCTAACTCCATGTGAGGTGAATGACAGAAGTAACTGAGATATAATCCCATACACAGTTCACATAGAATAAGCTAGAAGCAGAAAAGCATACCTACAGAGAGGGAGGTCACACCAGAAAGACATATGCCTCGATCTGAAGAAAATGTTGTTCTTTTTTTTTAAAAAAAGGATGCAAGATGAAAAAATATAACTCAGAATTAGTAAAAGTCAGAAATGAGATGATATAATGCAGGAAAGAATTATAAATAAAAGACACTTTTATTTCAGTAATGAAAAGTAAACTAAAGGAAAAACAAGGGTGAATAAACACAACAGAATCTCCTAATAGATACAGAAGTTGAAAAGGAGGACATTTTTTAAACTTAAAAGAAATGAATAAGTGTGAAAAAGATTTTAGAGAAGTGACAAATTTAGAAGATAAAGCAACGCAGATCCAATAAACCTAAAATCTAAGTCTCTAAAGAAGAAAATCCAAGCAAGGGAAAAGCATAAAAACTAACATTCAATAAAAACTTTTCTGAGATAAAAAAAATCAACTGGATTTCTGTATTAACAGGGTACATCACAGACCTAAATAATTTGATCCCAAAGAACTAACAATGAAAAATAGTCAATAAAAATACTGATTTTTTAAAGAAGGATAAAATATTTTAAGAATAAAATCAAAATTATGATGTCACTTAAAAAAGAAAATTAAGTTGTCATAAAATTTTCAATGCCAGCATTTCTAATTCATAAATGAAAATGTTGCCCAGAGATTTTATAACCAGCGCAACTGACTTTTGAGAATAAAGGTTGCCATCAACTTTTATTGACGTTTATTGATAATAAACAACTATTTTATTATCTCACTGTTATCACCTGTGAGAATTCAGGCAGTATTGCTCTCAAGAGTCCTTCCTGAGAATCTATCATAGAATGAGCTTAGACAACCAAAATGACCAGAGAGCTGTGGACATAAGAACTGGTGGTGTGCTCTAAACATGTGGTTATTTGTAGATAAGGCTAATTCGATGCCATAGTAAGGAAAGTTTGGTGTGGAATCACTGTGTGCCCTTACCAGGGGAATAGAGGAAGACTACCTGCAAAAGGAAAGCTGGTGGGGCAACATCTGCATATGGTTTGTTTTGGTTTGGTTTCTTACTATTTTCAGTGGAAGTAGTATTGGTATTGTTATTCAGTGACAGCTATGTGTGTGGTGGTGGAAGGCAGCAAATGAGTAATTATATGAAGCTACTTTATCTAGGATTCTATCAAGCTCTGTGGTCTTGAGAACCAGGATTGCTAGCATGGAAGACCACCCAAACCAGAATAAAACAGAAAATATGAAGTTGAAAACCTTGTAGGGCCCAAGTGAAACTGGAAGGAAGAGTAAGAACCTGGGAGACATTTTTTGTTATAGCTTTAGATATGGAAACGTATATTGTTTAGCTCTGTCCCCTGAAAAGGTGTAGAATTCACAAGAGACAAACAGACATGGGCAATGCCAGCCTCCATACTGTGATCTTGAAATCCGTTCCCCAACTAAAATGAGCAAAGACAAATAAACAAAATGAGACGTTACTGAGAAATGGCTGATCCTAGGTCTGAGTGAAGAGATATAGGAGATCTATTTATCTATCTATCTATCTATCTATCTATCTATCTATCTATCTATCTATCTATCCATCTATCTATCTATCTATCTATCTATCTATATCTATCTGTCTATCTATCTATCTATCTATATCTATCTATCTATCTATCTATCTCTATCTATCTATGTATCTATCTATGTATCTATCTATCTATCTATCTATGTATCTATCTATGTATCTATCTATCTATCTATCTCTATCTATCTATCTATCTATCTATCTATCCATCTATCTATCTATCTATATCTATCTGTCTATCTATCTATCTATCTATCTATCTATCTATCTATCTATATCTATCTATCTATCTATCTATCCATCTATCTATCTATCTATATCTATCCATCTATCTATCTATCTATCTATCTATCTATCTATCCATCTATATCTATCTATCTATCTATCTATCTATCTATCTATCTATCTATGATATGTAATAGATATGGGATAAGCCTGGAGCCTCCTGTCACGCCATACAATCGTGATGTTATCAAAGACTTCCAGAGTGAAGAAGAGACTCTCTAGAGCCAGTGGAAAGAGGCTCCCATTGCCCGAAGGTGAGAAAATCAGATCAAGAAAAATGCTACGGTTTGGATGTTTGTGTCCTCCAAATCTTCTCCTGAAGTGTAATTCCCAGTGTTGGAGGTGAGGTGTGGAAGGAGATGTTTCGTTCATGGGGAAAGATACCTCATGAATGTCTTGGTGCCATCCCCTTGGTGATGAGCGAGTTCTCGCTCCATTAGTTCACAAAAGATCCATGTGTTTAAAAGAACCTGGTGGCTAGGCACAGTGGCTCATGCCTGTAATCCTAACCCTGTGAGAGGCCAAGGCAGAAGGATCACTGGAGCTCAGGAGTTCATGTCCAGCCTGGCCAATATAGTGAGACCCCCATCTCTACAAAAATTATAATTAGCTGGGTAACTGGGTATGGTGGCACATGCCTATAGTCCCAGCTATTTGGGTGGCCAAGGTGGGAGAATCACCTGAGCCTGGGAGTTGAAGGCTGCACTGAGCCATAATCATGCCACTGTACTCTAGCCTGGGCAACAGAGTGAGGCTCTGTCTCAAACAAAAATATAAAAGATCCTGGCACCTCCCCTCCCCTTGCTCTTTCTGTCTCACCCTGTGACACACCTACTCTTCCTTCACCTTCCACCGTGATTGAAGGTCCCTGTGGCCCTCACCAGAAGCAGATGCCAGCAACATGCTTCCTGTATAGTCCACAGAACCATGAGCCAAATAAACTTCTCTCTCTGTCTCTCTTTTTTTTTTTTTTAATAAATTACAGTCTCAGGTATTCCTTTATATCAATGTAAGAACAGACTGCCACAAACAACAGTAGCAATAAGTGAAAACACATAGAACACGTTAAACCCACAAGCTCATTATGTTGCTACAAAAATGGAATTGATGGCCTTTGAATGTTAAACTCGTTCATTATTTCAAAAATTGATAAGAGAAATAACTGCAGTATATGAACTGTCCAATATGAACTGTATCACTACAAAATCAAATAAAAGATTAAAGAAATGGCCTTTTTATGAAACTATTCCAGCTAGTAAGGAACATATGGTAGAATCACAGTGTCATTTCACTACTAGGAAGATCATGGTTCTAAGCACTGAGGACCCACGACCGCTAACATCATAAAAAGGGAGACAGTGGATCACCATATGCTTCCTGGTGGGTAAACACCACAGCACCTATGAAACTGCCCCACCAAATCTGATTGAGTCTATCAGTCCAACTCCCAGTTTACAGGGAAGATGAAGAACAGAGGAACACGTTAAACTACACCACGGAAACGCTTTCTGTAAAATCCTGACCACGGGACCTCAGCATGTCAAACAGCCTGGTATCTTCAACAAATAAATTATGCATAAAAGATAAAAGAGACAAAAGCAGTGTCAATGAAAAGAGACTAACAAGACATGTTAAAGTGGACAGAACCAAACTACAGTGCTTAGAATGCACACTTGAGGGATGAAACTCTAAAGGAAAACCAGGGATTGATTACCAAGAAATAAGAGTGGTAGTGAGTTCCAAAGTGGAGTGCAGAGTGGTGCCTGGAACAGCATCTGGGAGTGGGGAGCAGGGAGGGGCTGACAACGTCCTAATTCTTGACTTGGATGGCAGCTATGAAAGTTTTGGTTATATTATTTCACTAGGCAGTACACTTTATTAATGCAATTTTCTGCATCTGTACTATACTATATACTGTCCTATACTATATACTGTCCTATATATAATAAAGAGTATCAAAATATATGTTACAAAGAAAAATCCATACAAGTGAACACATTTACATTTATTCCACAAACTTTAGAGCTGTGCCTTTTTAAAAAGTCTATAATTCCCTATTGTGTTTCATTAGATGATGCCCTTGGAAGGAATGTAAAAATAGACAACTTTGCAAGTGAGGATGGTAAAAAAAGAAATCTATGTAACGTACAATGAATAGAGCTGTAAATTTTGAAGTGAGGAAAGGTAAGAGGGGTGTGTATGCATGCATGCATGCATGCATATGTATGTGGGATGTGTGTGCATGTAAGCATGTGCATATATGTGCATGTGTGAGGTGTGTGTTCATGTGTGAATGCATATGTGAACATGCATGTCTGCCAGTGAGTGTGCACATGTGTGTGTATGCATGTGTGTAATAATTCCAGCTAAAGCCCACACAGCAGGAGGGAACAATTAACCACTGTGCTACGTGTATTTCCAGACTCTCAAGACTATTTATTTATTTAAGGTGTTTTGTCTTGATCACATGAGCATATATGATGAGCCCAGTTTCCTGGTGCACAGGGAAAGAACTGCTAATATCCAACACAAATGTAAAATTTACGCAGCTTCATGTACCAAAAGAAGAACCTTTTATTTAAATCAATATATAAACAGCTTTGGGAATAGTAGTATAACTGGAAACACAATCTGTGGATGTAAATAAATGAGGCTGAATAAATGCTGTGAATGTTAACTGGGGCATTTCCAGTACTATCTATGGGACCTTAGGCAAGTTGTTCCCTCGTCTTCGCTGTAAAATGGGAAGATATGAGTACCAACCTTGAAATATTTTGTTTTGCTTTTTTGGGGGCAGCATCTTGTTCTGTTGCCCAGGCTGGAGTGCAGTGGTGTGATCTCAGCTCACTGCAGCCTCCACCTCCCAGGCTCAAGAAATCCTCCCACCTCAGCCTCCCAAGTAGCTGCGACTGCAGGTGTGCCCCACCATGCCTGGCTAATTTTTAAATTTTTATTTTTGTAGAGACAGGGTTTCACTATGTTGCCCAAGTTTATCTCAAACTCCTGGGCTCAAGTTGTCCTCTTGCCTTGAAAGGTTGTTTTGAGGATTAAATAAGATGACACCTTTGGAAATCACTGGAGAGTCTGATGCGTGTTTCCAAAACAAAATATAAGCTGGAGGGTGAAGAAATTGCCACTGGGAGTAGAGTAGGAGTTGCTGCCATAGTTCAGGCAGAGGAAGACCCAACTCTGAGAGCTCAAAGAGATGGGACTGGACAACCAGTTATGGAAGGGTAGGAATGGCAGGTGGAAGGATGTCATTGACATGGAGAGTGACACCAGGGCCAGAGCCAGGTGTGTGTGAAGGCGCCATAGTGAGTTTAATTTTAGATACGCTTCATCGCAGCTGCTTGAAGGTGAGCAGGCAGTGTGTCAGGGAGCCCTTAGGAAACGAGCCACCAGCTCGGGGACAGGTTCGGGGAGCACCAGAGTTAGAGCTCAGAGTGTGGTAAGAGCCATGGGAGAGGATGTGTGTCAAGGAAGAAGGGGCTGACCCAGAAGGGGACTCAGGGCAACAACATCTGGGTCAGTAGGAAGCAGAGAAGGGAGGAGTCCTCCATGCACAGAAATCCGGGAAGGAGGAATTTCTGGAGGAGAGTGGGCAGCAGTGTGACACGTTCCTAGGACGTCGAATAGGATAGGAGGGGCGGTTAGCCCAGCCGTTTGACCATGGACAGTCCGAGGTGACCTTTCAGACATCGGTTCCATTAGAGAACGCTGGGGATACGAGACACAGACTGTTGCAGGTTTGCAGGGCGGGGTGGGGGGAAGGGTGCTTGGGCCACCCTGGCTGGAGGGGAGTCATAGCTTGAGAAAGCCTGGAGGGAAGGGCAGTGAAGGGGGTGGGGGGCACATTCAGCTCCTACAGAGAAGCTCTGGCTGCGAGAATTAAGAGGAAGGAATGAGTACCAAGCGTCCAGTAGAGGGGACTCTTTGGGAAGGAAGAAGGATTCTGTTCCAAAGAAGAGCTGGGGATCGCTGTGGATCTGTTTATAACCAGAGAGTGGGGATGTCGGGCGTATTTTGGCTTATGTTCTCTACTTTTTGTTGTGGAAGAGAGAGCAGAAATCTTGGATTTAGTGGGTGGGAAATTTGTACCAATCCGGAGCAGCCGCCCAGAAACACATAGAGAAGTTTCGCTGTGTGAATTCATCTTCAGGATGAGCCATGTGTGTTCCTGCTTAGAAGATGAGGATGGATATTATGGCCCTGGGGGCCTTTCACCTCCAGATTTGGGGAAATGCCTTTTAAGAACTCTTTGGAGAAAACAGGCTTAAAGAAAACGGGCTGGCATCGTGAGGGCTTCTCGCCCTAGGGGCGCTCGGTGCTTTATAGACACAACTACAAATTCCACCTCTGAAAACATGCCAGCACTGAACCCAGGGAAAGGAAAAGGCATTTGTTGACAGAGCTGATTGTTAGACACTTTAATTTGGAAAATATTTTGGAGTAGGGATTTCCTTTCAGGTCCCCTAAGAGGTAATAGAAACAGATCTGAAACATCTTCGCCTGTGTTCTGGAACAAGGCTAAAATGCTTTCATCATTAATTGGATTGTGGTTGGGTTAACAAAGAATGCCTTGCAGTTTCTCTCTCTCTCTCTCTCTTTCTCTGTGTGTGTGTGTGTGTGTGTGTGGTATGTGTGTGCGTGCACACATGTACTTCTTTCTCTCTTCTCTCTCTCTGGAAAAAGCATATGGCCCGACTTTATTATTCATTAAACATTTTGCCTCATCCATTAACTTTGCTCATAAAACGTTTTTAAGATTCTGACATGAGAAGGACACACACATTTCTGCACAGCCTCCCTGCCCGCGCAGGTTTCGTGGTCCGGGGATCCCGGCTTCCTTTCTGTGAAGCCTGTTTGCAATGCTCTTCCTTCTTTTAACCCTGTGGGTCTTTGCAACTAGAAAAGGGTGCGGCACTCCAACCTGATTTCAGCTCAGCTGCAGATTTCAGTGTCTAACAGCTCTTGGGAGGACACGAAACAGACTCAGTATTTCTACAAAAGGAAGAGAGGGTAAGAAATTGAACCGATGAGGAAAAGAAAGGGCCGCTGAGCCACACGGAGGAGGAAGGTGAGAGCAGTAGCCGGTAATTTTGCAGAGAGAAAGCTCGCTGGCCTTGACACTTCACCACTGAAAGGCGAGCAGGTTTTATGCCGGAGACACTCACTGCCTCCCTGGAAAATCTAAACAGGGTGATGGAGGTGGTGGAAACACAGTCCTGATGGAGACGGGCCCTTTCAGTTCCGAGCACCAAGCAGAAATGCCCGTGCAGACGGGTGACAGCCACCTGTGAAAACACCTCGCTGATTAAAATCAGTCTCTGGGAGAACCCCAAAGGACAAGGCTCCATTTTGCAGGTCGCATTTGTAGCAAAACGGAACTGTTAGGAACTCAGGGTTCTCTTCTGTGCCTCTGGTCTGGCCTGATTTCGTGTCTCCTCTGCACTAAACCTTCCTCTCCCTACAGATCATGTTTTGTACTGGACACAGGGAGTGGCTAGAAAGGAGAAGTGAAAAATCAAATCCAGGAGCTCTTGTATAAAAACATGGGATCACATGGGGGAATTTAGATGGTTTGGCTTCTTTTTCTCGAAGAGGAGAGAAAGCGGCTTTCAGTCACTTCACATTCAGTCTGTTTGGAGGAGTTGTTAACACTTCCGGAGATTACCCGGCCTCATCCCACATGGGTGATTGGGACGTTCTCAGGTCCATATTTCCAGAGGACTCCTCACCAGTAGAATCAGTGGATTCTCACTTCTTTCCTAGATTCCAGAAGGAGCCCGATTTCCTAGTGAGGGGGGTTTGTGGTTTCAGCTGAGTTTTCCAGTGAACCTGGCATTAACCCACTACAGACATGGTGGGTACCCTGGCATGGGAGAAAGACCACCTCGCAATCTTTGACGCCCTCCCCTCCTCCTGGATGAAGAGACAGAAGGTTTTCCTCCAAAGGTCAGGGTCAGATGATACACAGGGGCCTTGGGATGGATCCCCTGGGAGAGGAGAACACTCAGCACTTATTCCCAGAAGACACACCATGCCTGATGGATATTTTCACCAACTCCTGGTAACCGTGGATGATACAACAGCATTTATTTTATTAATTAAACCATAAACAAACTCCACCCTTCCCATAAGCCGCAGATGGATGGTGCTGCCTCTGGAGCAGTCTCCAAGGGCATCTGGGGAACCGAATCATTTCTCCCATTTCTTTCTCGACACTCCAAGAATCCTCCAACACTTCCATTAGTGCCTGGATGCCAATCTGTCTCACCTACTTAAGGACTGCCTCCCACCATTCTCCTCTCTCTCTCACCCAGTTTCCCTTTTTGCTCCATCTTTCCTGTCAGCCTTCGGATGTGCTCTTATGCAATCTTTAAAAAAAATAAAAATAATAGGACCGAATTAAACAGCTTCTGCACAGCAAAATAAACTACCAACAGAGTAAACAGGCAACCTACAGAATCGGAGAGAATATTTGCAAGCAATGCATCCGATGAAGGTCTAATATCAAGAATCCATGGAAACAAACAAATTAACAAGCAAAAACAACCCCATTAAAAGGTGGGTAAAGGACATGAAAAGACACTTTTCCATTATAATTAAAGTATTTTATTCTTTGACATACTGTTAACAGGATGAAAAGACAAGAAACAGACTGAGATAAAATATTTGCAAAATACGTATCTGATAAAGGACTTGTGTCCAAAATAGACAAAGAACTTTTAAAACTCAACTCAAACTCAAAAGTAAACCACCCTATTAAAAAACAGGCAAAAGATGTGGACAGATACCTCACCAAAGTGAATATACAGATGGGGAATAAACATTTTAAAAAGTCTTATCATCAGCCATCATTAGGGAATTGCAAAATAAAATGAGATACCACTATACATCTATTAGAATGTTTAAAAATCCCCAAACCTGGCAATATTAAATACTGGGGAGGATGCAGAGGAATGCAAACCCTCATTCATTACTGATAAGAATGAAACATAAGTCAGCCACTTAGAAGACAGTGTGGCAGTTTGTTGTTGTTGTTGTTGTTGTTTGTTTTTTTAAAGCATAGTCTTGTCACACAATCAAGTGATTTTGCTCCTAAATACTGACCCAGTTGAGTTTAAAACTTAAGTCCATGCAAATTCCTGGACATAAATGTTTATGGGGAAGCTTTATAATCACCCAAAACTGGAAGTAATTCATACACCTTTTAATATGTGAATGGGTAAACAAACTATGGCAAATTCATACAATGGCATATTGTTCAGCAATCAAAAGAAGTGAGCTATCAAGACATGAAAATATATGGAAGAAACTTAAAGGTATATAGCTAAGTAAAAAAAAAAAAAATCCCAGTCTCAAAAGGCTGTATATTTACATGCTGTATTATTCCCATTATATTACATGCTGGAAAATGGTGAATCTATAGAGATAGAAAAAAGATCAGTGGTTGTCAGGGGCTTAGGAGGGGGTTGGACGGCAGGTGGTGGCAAGGAATAAAGGAAGCACAGGGATTTTTAGGGTAATGAAACTGTTCTGTATGATATTGTAATATGGGATGCCTGACATCTTGCATTTGCCAAAATACATAATGCTATGCAACACAGAGAGTGAACCTTGCAGTAAGAAAAATTTTAAAAAGTTACTGAAGAGGTCAGGTGCTCCTAGTAAAGACTAGTAGACCATGACGAGAAAATCTAACTGTATTATACATATATGGAATCTCACTGAAGAGGGTGTGGAAAAGGTGCTAACCTACGTAACTTTAGAAATAAATGGAATTTGTAAGACTAAAGGCAAAACTAACTACAGAGAAGCACTTTATTCTTGTTGGCAGAATTGTTTCCTATTGAAGGTACAGGCTAACAATTCTGATACCACTATACATGTATACTTTGAATTGAACAATGAAGTAAATGGCCTATAGTGGGAGCCAGGCTTCTCGTTGTTGGAACTGGAGATTACAGACAAGCAAAGGGGAAAGGTTAGAGTGATCCATGTGGTCAGAGAGCTTCCAATGTCCAAATATGGAACAATTTGAGCAAGAAAATAGTGTTGGATTAAAACCCAAAGTATAAAACAAATATCCATGATATTTGTTCATAAATACAAAATAAATATTTGAGAAAAATTAGTAAATAGAGAAGAGACAAATCTGTGCAGAATTGCACATCAATTGTGTAGACACTCCACCAGTGAGGAGGGGAAGCTTAACTCCCTGTTCCCTAAGTGTGGGGTGATCATATTAACATCCATCCCAAGACAGTAGGGACAGAGGGAACACATTGACAATGGAGAAACCTGACAAACGCTACTTTAGACAGATGATCAATGTCAACATCAGCAGGCATTTATCATGTTGATATTATATACCCTTGATACAATGTGATGGAAATGGCATTTTACCTCCGTGATCTTCCTCCTCACAACCCATAACTCTTGTCTTACCATGAGGAAAACTTCAGACAAATTCCAGTAGAGGGACATTCTGCAACATACCAGACTAATACTTCTCAGAACTGTCAACGTCATCAAATGTTAAGGAAGGTCTGAGAAACTATTGAACAGAAACTTTTCTAAAGAAACATACTCATGGCCAATAAGCATATGAAAAAATGCTCCACATCACTAGTCATTAGAGAAATGCAAATTAAAACTACAGTGAGATACCTTCTAACTCCAGTCAGAATGCCTTTTACCAAGAAGTCAAAAAATAACAGATGCTCGTGAGGTTGCGGAGAAAAGGGAACACTTACCCACTGCTGGTGGGAATGCAAGTTAGTTCAGCCACCGTGGAAAGCAGGGTGGCGGTTTCTTAAAGAACTTAATACCAAATTACCATTTGACCCAGTAATCTTATTAGTGGGTGTATCCCCAAGCAATATAGATTGTTCTACCATAAAGACACATGTGCACATATATTCATTACAGCACCATTCACAATAGCAAAGACATGGACTCAACCTGAATGCCACCGATGATAGACTGGATAAAGAAAATGCAGTACAACTGCTCAGATGATGAGTGCCCTAACATCTGAGAAACCACCACTAAAGAATCCATTCATGTAACTGAAAACCACCTATACCCCAAAATGATAAAAAAGAAACAGCCTAAAAACTAAGAAAAACAAAGTGGAAAGAAAAGAAAATGTGCTACAAATACACGATGGAATACTATGCAGCCATAAACATAACAAGATCATGTCCTCTGCAGCAACATGGATGGAGCTGGAGGCCGTTATCCTAAGCAAACTAACACAGGAACAGAAAACCAAACACTGTATGTTCTCACTTGTAAGTGGGAGCTAAACATTGAATACATATGGAGGTAAAGAAGACACCAGCAGACACTGGGTGGAGGGAAGGAGGATGGTGAGAATGGGAAAAAAGCCTCTGAGATGCTTTGCTTATAACCTGGGCGATGAAATAATCCGTACAGCAAACCCCCCTGACACACAATTTACCTACATAACAAACCTGCACTGTACCCCTGAACCTAAAACAAAAGTAACAAAAATAAAAATAAAAATCACACCTTCTTGGACCTCGCTCTCCTGTCCAGCTTCTGCCCCACTTCCACTTCCCCCCTCAGGAAAGCTCCTAGGAAGCACTGCCCACGCCGGCTGCCTCCGGCTTCCTGCCCTTATTCCTCCAGTCAAAGCCCTCCCTCTGCATGCCCGTTGGACCTCCGCCAGGAGCCGTCAGGGAGCCATGGGGACAGGCGAGTCTGGGGTTTAGGCTGAGGTTCAGGCTGATGATATCCACTTGGGAGTCATTGCCAGAGAGGTGGTCATTAAAGCTGTGAGAAGAGATGGACCCCCAGATGGGGAGTGGAAGTGGATGTGAGAGGGCTGGCCTGGGCCCTGGGTGCTTCAGGGTCCTCTGGTCCGGGGAAGAGGAGGGCCCAGTAGGCCCTGAGAGAGAGCGCAGCTGATGGGACAGAAGGAAAAGCAGAGGGTGGCTTCCTGAAGCCAGGGGGAAATCATGTCTAAGGACAAGGAAATTCTTCCCAGGGCCACAGACAGCCGAACGCTCTAGCAGGGAGAAGACTGAGGACCAGCATTGGGCTCTGCAGGCAGAAGCCCATATGGACCTTGATAGCAGCAAAGCTGGTGGGCATGAGGTCGGAGCATGAGCTGCAGACAGCCCAGGGAGACCCATTTCAGACTTTGTGAGAGTGTGAGCTGGTGACGTTTTAATCACCATGACATTTGCAGTCATTACAACAGCATCAGGAAACAAACACAGTGCTCACGATGTCCATATGCCAGGAGCAGAGGGTACAACTCACCGAATCCTCTGCAGCTGGTTAAAAAATTATAGATAAGAGATTATAAAGGGTGATAGATAGATTAGATAGATAGATAGATAGATAGATAGATAGATAGATAGATAGATAGATAGATAGATGAAAGGTAGAGAGATGAACAGATAGAAAGATATAGATAATAGGTAGATGATAGATGAATAGATGATAGGAAGATAGATGATGAATAGATAGGTAGATAACAGGTTGATGATCGATGAGGAGATAGATAGTCAGATACTAATAAATTATATATAGGTAGATATATGGATAGGTAGATATATGGATAGGTAGATGATAGGTAGATGAATAGATAGATGATAGATACATAGATACATGGATGGATAGATAGAACTGGATAGCTAGGTAGAAGATAGATGATAGGTAGGTAGATGATAGATGAATAAGTAGACAGAGATAAATTATAGATAGAGAGGTGATACTTGATAGAAGGATAGATGGATGACAGGTAGGTAGAGCTGGATAGATGATAGGTGATAGATAGATAGATAGATAGATAGATAGATAGATAGATAGATAGATATTAATATAGATAGAGACGATGATAGAGGTGATAGTGATGGAGAGGTAGGTGTGGGTGTAGACTGGGTTGTAGATATGAACACATATGCTGCCTCCAGGCTGGATAGAGATGATGATAGTGGTAATAGTGATGGAGATGGAGATGTGGGTGTGGTGTAGACCGGGTTGTAGATATGGACATACAGCCTCCTACCTGGATGGAGGTGACGATAGAGGTGACAGCAATGGAGATGCAGGTGTGGTGTAGAACGAGTTGTAGATATGGACCCACATGCCGCCTCCAGGCTCCAGGCTGGCATCACTGCTGCTTCTGCTCTTGGTAGCCCCCGCAGCTGCCTGTCCACACAGCAGCTCTAGTGGTCCTGTAACAGCCCTGTCATTTCCTGTCACGCCTCTGCTCCTCACTTCCGATAACTCCCCGCCTGACTCAGAGCAGAGGCCGCAGCACCGGCAGGCTCCACGCAGCCTCCTGTGATCTGGGCCTCAGCCCCTCCTGCTTTCCTCTTGGCTAATTCTGCTCCAGTTTCCACAGATCCTTCCAGGGCCAGGCTGGCCCTACCTTGGGACCTCGACAGGTGCTGTCTCCTCAGCTGGGATGCTCCTTCCTCCAATCTTTGCCCGGCTGGTCCCCTTTCCTCCTTAAACCCTGCTCTCATGCCACCTTCCCCAGGAGGCCTCTTCTGCAATCGCTGTTCAGAATTTCAGCCTGTGACCCCAGCTCCCTGTCTTCATTGCTTTTATGTCTCCAGAACCCTGTCCTCATCTAGCACACGAGAGATGCTAACTGGGATCACACTGAACACCTGTGTCCATGCCTGCAAGAGTGGGTCACGAAGGCAGGGGTCTGTGCGTCTCATTCTGTGTTAGCATCTCAGTGCCTTGAGCAGCACCTGGCACACAGTAATGGCACAGGAGACACTTGTTGAATGAATGAATGAATAAAATTATGATTTATAAACTGGGTTTATTATAAACACAGTATGGTCATGACAATAGATTAGAAGGTTCTTTTTTAGGATAAAAGAAGAAAGAGATGATATACTCAATGGACTCTGGCGAGCTTAGCACCACAGTGTGCTGAAAACCCAAATAAAGAAGTATCCTTATTCCTTTACATACAGTCCTCTTTTAATGTATCATCAAGAATTGTGTTATTTGGGGACACAGGAAAATTCAAACACTTTGATCATGATCCATTCATTGACTTTTCAAGAAGAACCTTAGAAGGGATTTTGACTGTGTTTGATGTACCTGATTAGAAAGCAAAGCCTCCCCCACCTAAACTTCTGTTGTGAAAGCCCAAATCTCACAGAAGCGCATCCTGCAGACTTCAATGGGTTCGTCCAAGGAGCAGGTTTTGTTCACTTGGAAGAAAATAGTATTTGCAGGATTTTGAGAGCGCGTAAGTTCAGCACTACTGGGTTCAAATATGGGCAGCAGACCCACCCACTCCGATGTGTGCTCCCTTCCAGCTCGGAATGGGATAGGAGTCCTGCCACTTCTAGCTCCCACTCCACTTGACAGTCACCCGTTTCCAATCTCAGGAGTCTAGGACAGTCT
>NW_012102388.1:1277940-1281887 GCF_000951045.1 Mandrillus leucophaeus
AGGGCTGAGGGCCCTGGTTACAATTCCCTGACACCCACATGCAGAGTGAGGTGCTTCATAAGTACCCACTAAGTATTGCTCAATGATCCCAATAACTGCCCCAAACAGCAAATGCAGGGTGAAAACGAACACAAGGGATCCTCCATAAATAATATTAATAATAACAGCAGTTATTATCTCCCAGGTGCCTCCTTGGTGTCAGGCCCTCTACATGCTGTCCCCATTACATCCTCACAACAACACGAGGTGGAGGTGGCTCCTGATTATAGACCAGGAATCTCGGGCTCAGAAGAACCCAGGAGCTACCCGAAGCCCTCAGCAGTTGAGTGCAAGAGCTGCAAGTGTGAATCTGGACTCAGTCTCCCAGGGTCATGGTCACAACCCATATACGAACATATGATCATGGCCCGTATATGAACATACCAGCAACCTTTGCAGGTCTGTGTATGATTCAAACTGGGCCTCAGAAAGACTGAGAAGAGAGCCATGACTGGAGACTTATGACTCTCTCTTCTTATGAATGGGTAATACTCTCCCTTCTTATGAAAGATCTAAGTGAGACCGTCCTAGACTCCTGAGATTGGAAATGGGTGACTGTCCTGGGCAATACTCTCCCTTCTTATGAGAAACATGCGGTGGCTGTTTACTGTCTTGTGTTTCCTAACGCTTCTGTAATAACGTAGCAAAAACTCAGTGGCTTAAAACAACAGAAATTTATTTCTCATATTTATGGAGACCAGAAATCCAAGATCCAGGTTCCACTGGGGTTGGTTTCTCTGGAGATCTGAGAGACAATCTGTCCCACGCCTCTCTCTAGCACCTGGAATTTCCAGCAATCTTCAGTGCTCCTTGGCTGGTAGACACCTCACTTCCATCTGTCTCCCTCTTCACATGACACTAGCCACTGTGTCTCTTTGTGTCCAATTTCTTCTCTTCTTCTAAAGACCTCAGTCTTGAATTAGGGCCCACCCTCTTCCAGCATGACCTCATCTTAACGAATCACATCTGGAAAGACCCTCTTTCCAAACAAGGTCCGTCCTGCGTTTCCTGGTGAGCACGAATTTTCAATCCAGCACAATTATTATCCCTCCAATTATCCCCATTTCATAGATCAGGAGAATTAGAGGAGCTGTACTTTTACAAAGTTGCTTTGCCCAACTGACACATGGACTGAAGCCAAGGCTTTCTAACCCATGGCCCGGTCTTCTGCTGCTTGTCTTAAAAACAGCGACAGTCCAAGGCGTTCGCATTCTGCAAGAGCGTGCTGGGCAGAGATGGATTTTTACTCACCAGAAACTGAAGTGACCTACTTGCAACCATGAGCCGGAAGAGAAGCTTCATGATGTGCTTTTGTGAGGATCTTGTATCTCCCTCTTACCCAGAAGTAAACACCTTCAATTGACCTTCTGTGGCTCCATCCACTGCCACACGTGTGAACACCCCGCCCAGTAATTCACTCCAACCCAGACAGGAAGATGTTCCCAAATCATGGTATTCCTCGGGATACTCTCGTTTCACAAGAAAGTCGTCAGATGACCTAATTCCCAATTTCACAGAGTAATTCCACAGGGGTGATTTCTGGCATATGTCTTATCTCTACAGGAGAAAGCAAGCAGGGTCCCTCTATCAGGGCCCACAGATGTGTGCTTTGAGGAGCTGGAAGAAATGTAAGCTGGAATCCCTCGGCTTTCCCAGCAGCCTCTAAGTCCTTTCAGGAAGGGCTTCCTGCTCCCAGGCAGGGATTTGCAGTCTTCGCCTTTGTGAACAACTTTACCGCTCACTTCAAGATGGCATTGCAAAATCTTCCTTCTTCATGCTCAGAATCCCTCAAGATTGGATTTTGTTTTAAGATCCCTTCAGTGTTGAGAAATATTGATAAATACAACAATATTCATAGCAAACTTTGATGGAGTATCTGTTGTTTATCACAAACTCATCTGGGAGCTTTACACATATTGTTTAACTTAATTTTCAGACAGCCCCTATGAGTCAATTACCACTATTATTCCCAATCTACAAATAAGTAAAATAAAGTTCAGCAAATATAAGGAACATGCAAAGGTCATACAGCTAAAAGGTACAAGAGTCATTAAGGTGAGGGTTTTTTCAATGCATAGTCACTTGTAAAAGAAACTGTCATATGAAGTTAAAATATAAAAATGTAATTCCACTAGTAAAATACCATGAGAGGATGGCTTAGTAATCTCCAAAATTATCAGAGTTGAAAAACACCTTGCTGTGTATTCACTACCTGGATAACTGTGAAGACTTTTTCTGTTCATTTTTTAAAAATAAAAACCTATTGCCTGGATTTAACTTTTCTACATCATTCTTTACTCCTAAATGTCTGACAACTGCATACTACCACAATGTTTTTAAGATGCTTAGATTCAAATTATGATACTTCCGAGGACTTTTTAAATTTAGCCCATCTAGGAATTTGGATACATGTTCTATGCATGTTCTTCCTGATAGAATTCCTCTAGATTTAATTTTGTTTGAAGATCACCCTACATGTACACATAAAGGTGATTTGCAAAATCATCCATTTAACAATACTACCGTCATAATTGTTTCTGACAATAATCATCAAGGGATGCTGAAACTGGTGGGTGAAAGTTTGGTGAGAAACAGGATATTTGCATAGTCTCAAAGTGTTTCCCCGCAGGATACTCATAACTCACAAAGGGAAAAATTGCAGTAGAGAAATCTCATGGACCCCACCTGGGGACAAGGGCGATGTTTTTCATGTAATCAGCATTTATCACCCGCCAAAGAGGACACAAAGCAGAATTAAATATTATCCTTGACCCCAAATCATTTAGAATAACCATCAATCATCACTACATTTCTCCTGGTGTAAAGGATGTTTGAGGTTAAGCCAACTTTTTTCACTTACTATAAGATTAAAAGGGTAGGTGTGAAGGGTGGGGGCTGATGGGTGCAGGGTGAGGTTGCCTAATGAGGTGTACAGCTTTACTCCCAGGAGGCACAAGTTGAAACCTGGAGAGAAACCCAGTGCAGTCATGTTAATGCCAAGTTCTTTTCCTGTGAAGAGCTGGGCAAACGAGACTCCCCCATCAAGCCGAGAACTTCCCCAATAAGAGGGCTTACACAGTCACCAAGGGTGCCACATTTTCCTCACCGATGACATGTAAAGATGTTAATAACAGGAACTGTATCTTATTTATTTCTCGGTCTTGCACTGCCCATAGTATTTGGTATCCTGTAGAAACTCAATGGATACTTTTTGAATGTACTAATTAATAAAGTCCTTGGAACTACCTTAATTTGAATCTAAGCTTCCTAGTAACAATTCCCATTGTGGCAGTAATGAAGTGGTCAGACATTTAAGATGATGAAATGCTGGGGAAAAGTTAAGTCCAACTGATAGGTCCTTATTTTTTTTAAAATGCACAGAAAGAAGCTTCATAGTATACCAGATAGTGAATACAGAGCAAGATGTTTTTCAGCTATGATGATTTTTGAGCTCACTAACTAAATCATCCTGTCATGGTGTTTTACTAGTGAAACTAAATTTTTATATTTTAGGTTTATATAACAACCCAATTTCTAATCGAACTTTTTTTCTTACCTTTTGTCTTCAAATTACATTCTCATTTTTATATTGTAGTACTTTGCAGCATCTATGAAACACTGATTCATTTATTTAATAAATATTTACTGAATATCCACTCTGTCCCTGGCATCTATTAGACACGATGGGAACTGTTAGTAAACAAGAGAAATCTGCTCACAGAAAGCTAAAATTCAAAAAGCAGAAACAAACATTGAAGAAGGATTGACAAATGTGGGCGTCAGGCCAGGCAGTAGGTACAGGAAATGCCAAGGTAGTAAAAGGTGGTCCCTGCCCTCCAAGGGACTCAGGGGTTCATTAGGGGTAAAGAAACTAGTAGTGATGATGATGGTGATGATGCTGATGGTGA
>NW_012102388.1:1283338-1285973 GCF_000951045.1 Mandrillus leucophaeus
GTGTTAGCCAGGATGGTCTCGATCTCCTGACCTCGTGATCCGCCCGTCTCGGCCTCCCAAAGTGCTGGGATTACAGGCTTGAGCCACCACGCCCGGCCCAAGAGGGATATCTTTACACAAATTACTTAATGTCTCTGCTCCTTAATTTTCTTGTCTTCAAACTTGAGATCCTAATACCTATTTTTCAAGGCTATCGATAAGGAAACAGTAGAGAGATTAATTATCTAAATTTTTAAAAACCAACAAAGTGCTTTCAAAAAGGATGTTTGATCAAAATACATGTTAACACGTGCCTCCCTTTCTTGCTCCAAATTCCCAGAAACTACAGAAAAAAATGTATTTTAAAACATCTAAATGTAGAAAACAATAACAATGCCATCAGTAGAAGAGAAAACTTCCAGAAACACCTGAAAATGAGCAGTTGGAATTGGGTGAATCAGATCAGAGGCTGGGCTGGTGTCCAGTGCTCCACAGGAGCTACTGGCTATGAAGATGGTGAAGGAGACCACACCCCAGGGAGCCCACGGGTGGTAGAGATGGAACTGAATGTGTGCCCAGACTCTTGTTTGGTGGGGTGAAGCTACTGATTGATATTAGATATTAATAAAAATGTAAAATTGAATATGATGGTTAAAAATTTAAATTACCACTGGAAAAACACAACCAGTATGTATAACTACTAAAGCAGTTGTTTATAAAAAGGTAAATGGAATAAATAAGCCTTGCTTAGCTCAACTTTTAAAAAGGAAAGCACAGAAACGAAACAACATAAAATGAACAGAAACACAAGAATGTAATGACATCATGAGATAATAAACACTCTTCACTCAATTCCCCTAAAAAAGGAAAGGCACCATCAACTTGGGTACAAATAGAAACTCAGCTACATACTGTTTACAAAAGGGATATTAAGGATGTGATAAGTTTAAAAGGGAAGTGATATAAAAATGCAATATTAATTTAGATCAATGAATTCAATGTAAAAAGCCAAAGAAGACTATTCATATTACCAGAGGTATAATTATTGAGAAAATATGACAATTGCAAAGTCTTATGCCCAAAAAGTTATGGGCCAATCTTATATATAATTATAAATAGACAAAATATTAGCATACTGAGTCTGGCAACACATTAAAAGGATAATACATCATGACAAGATTGAACTTATTTATCCCAGAAACCTTTAAAATGATCATAAAGTAAAGAAAGGCACGGAAAACTAAAAGAATAGAACACCTTAAAAATGTGTGGATTTGCAAAAGAAGCATGTAGAAATTCTAAGATGAAAAAAATGGTGTTGGAACTAAAACAGTTAACGGATGTGAAGTAGGAGGTGGGGCATAGCTCTGGAGGCAGGGCCTGGACTCCAGACCAGATTAAAGACTGGCTGAAAAACAGGGAGGAGGTGAAAGCAGCCCTCCATAAGACACGCCCACCAGTGCAATGTCAGTTTACCATTGCCATGGCAACACCCAGAAGTTACTGCCCCTTTGGCATGACAATGACCCAGAAGTTCCCACCCTTTTTCTAGAAATTTCTGAATCAGCTGACCCTTGTTTGGGATGGAATTCAAAGTGGGTATATATATGGCTGGAGAACGGCCTGGGCTGCTGCTCTCAGGCACTGCCTGCGGTGGTGGTCGCAGGGCTGCTACCCTGCACCTCCATAAAGCTGCTTCCTCTTACCACCAGCTCGCCCCTAAGCACAGCCAAAATCCTTCCCGGGCTAAGCCCAGTGTGGGGTTCGCCTGCCCTCCTTCAGACGGATTGAAGATCAGATCAGATACAGTGGAAGAAAGAACTATTGGACTGGAAGGTAAAACTGAAGGCCTTTTCCCCCATGAACCACGTAGAGATGAAGGAATGGGGAAGGAAGAGGAGAATCGTGGGCTCTGCCAACATTCCCCTGTGGGTGAGTGCTTGGTCTAACCTCACTCTTCCTTTCTGATTTTGTTCCAGCCCACCTCTTTGCTGCCTCAGAGGTTTCTAGGTGCTATTCCCACTGCCTGGGCCTCTCATATCCTGCCTCTTCACAGTAATAATTTTCTTCTCATAGGTGTCAGCTCAAATCCCATTTAATGCATTCAACAAATATCTCTCGTGCCTTGTGTTCTCACTTTGACCCAGCAGACCCTGAGGATACAGATTGAGACAGACAAGTCCCTGTCCTCATGGGGCACATACTCAAGGCTTGGGGGCGTGGGGAGCAGATCATCAATAGGATGGCACAGAAAGAAGCATACTTTAATTTTGGTAAGCGTTATGAGGCAAATAAAACAAGGTTTCTTCAGGGAGGCCTTCCTTGGCCATCTGATCTAACGTGGCCCCCTGTTCTCTAACACATTGGCCAATTTATCAGACCCATTGAGCTAAATCCATGAGAATGTCAGCTCTTAAGAGCAGAGGCCTCACCTGCCTCGTTTGTGGCCATGTCCCCCGTGCTGAGGACACAGTAGGTGTTGGGAGACTGTAAATAAATGAGTGACTTTTAGTGGCACTCAGAGGCAGGTACTGGCCTCCCATGGCTAATTTTAAGCCTAGGAGCGTCTTTGCTGTCGTCCATCCCCTCCCCCATTGCCAGTGGTATGCTGGTAAAGGTTTGACAATCAACTCTTCAGGAAAAGGAAATGACCACA
>NW_012102388.1:1286023-1288493 GCF_000951045.1 Mandrillus leucophaeus
GGCCAGATAGTTGAGACCATTTCTGGAGTCTTCAAAGGGCCTCTGCTACTGAATTGTTCTTTTCTATGGTGCTTTGAATACTAGGGCAACCACGAAGGCAAATGCCATTTGTTCCGCATGAATAGAGGGAGGTGGCCCGGCACAAGGAGGGCACTCCTCAGTCACCAGGGGGCAGGTGAATCCAGCTTACCGTGACTGCTTCCACGACGTTGGCATTCCCGTAGAAGGAGCTGGGCCATCCATCGCAAATACATTCCGATAAAGATGAATGTTTAGAAGAAAATAAAACAGGGGTAAAGGGATAGAGGTAACATCAGCACAAGGAGGCAGGGTGAGGAGGATGCTGTAGATAGTGCGTCGACGCTGTGGGTCTCAGAGGGTGCACTTTCCTGAGGCTGGGATGACCACAGAAGCCCATCCTGTGAGGAGGTGAGGATGGCATTGATGCTGAAGCCACCACGGGGCCTGGGGAAGACAGAGGACTGTGTGGAGCCCAGGAGAGCTGGGCAGGAACCGGGTCACACAGGACCTTCCAGGCCCCAGGAGGGAGTTCACATTTTCCTCTAAGAGAATCGTGGATCCACGGATGGTTTTAAGCAAGAGAGTAGCACGATGTTCATTTTAGAGGGATCCCACTGGCTGCAGAGTAAGACAGGAGATGCTGACTCCGAATGTCCTCCAGGCAAGGGGTGAGATGGGGTGTGCTTGGGTGGAAGAGGGCATGAATAGCAAGGGCTGTCCTTGGAATATGTTTGGAGACTGAACCCACAGGTCTTGCTGATCAGCTGAATATGGGTGGGGAGGGTGGTGTGAGTTGGTATCCGGAACGACACCTGTGTTTTTTGGCACCTATGGTTGGTGGATGGAGTTAGCGTTCAGCAGCAAGAGAAAGATGGGGAGGAAAACAAGCCTGGAAACAAGCCTGGAAAAATGGCTGAGTGGGGAGAGGAAGGCTCTTGCTGACTAAACTACCTTGTGTCGGTGCCCTCCTGCCTTCCCGCCAGCAGGATTCACTGGGCCTGCGACGTGCAACCACTTCCTGATCAGCCCACGGCCTGCCTCCCGAGATGGTGCCAAAATCACCACACTGCATCTTCAAGGAAAAACATAACTAAATCCCCGCCAAGGCATTCCAGCCTGACTCAAAGGAGGTGGGGTTTGTTTGAAGAAAATCCAGCTCTCCTGGGCTGCCACCCACCTGCTCATCCACCAGGGACCTCCTCCTTGAAGACACCTGGATGCTTTGGACTTGGAGTCATTGACCCAGTTTGTGGATGGTAACGAAGGGGCAGGAGTTGTATTCACAAAACCCACTGATCCAGAAAACCACGATCGGGAAGGATTTTCAATTTCAATGGCAGGGGTGGTGGGGGTGGAGGGGGTGGATATTAAAGGGGGAAAAAAAAGAGCAGAAACAAAAATAACAAGGCCATTAATCTTTCATTAAGTTAAAGGGATGAAAAGGAATCGCTTAAAGTATCATTCTCTCCTCGCACCACAAGCATGTTGCCCCCTGCCAACTTCAAAGGCTCCGAAGAGAAGTTGGTTAATGCAGTTGGCACAGTATCAGGCTGTGGTTTACTTTTGCTTAAGTAGGATCTTTTTTTTCCTTTTAAACAAAGAAAACATAAGGGTCGGACGCTCATTGATGGGAGGTGCACCGCGTAACAGATGCCTTTGTGTTGGGCGCAGAGGCCTTTCGCGGCGGCTCTGCCAATGCACAGTGTTTGTGGACTGTTTGTCACAGACTCCAACAACCACCACAGGGGAAAAAAAAAATACTGCCAGAAAGAGCGTAGAGAATAGGATCATTGTTCTGTTCATTCTCTGCCTTCCGCCTCTGTAGAGTCAGGCCTGTTCCCTGACTCGGCATCAAGGCTCCTGGTGGCCTTTCTCAAAATGCAGTTTGCAGGAAATCAAGCCGAGTGTCCCACTTTTCCTGCAGAGCGAGTGAGCCGACAATCCCTCACCTGTTTGTGGGTAGGGGGGCTAAAGAGTTCTGCGCCCTGGGAGGCTGTCTTTTTCTTTAAGGCAGTGCTGTTTATACTGAAAACAGAACTAATTGGCAGTGAGTGGCAGGGCTTTGTGGCTAGGCCCTGGCTCTGTGTTGCTGTGGCTCCTGGGGCAGGGCAAGCTGTCCCTCCTGGCAAGTGCCACGGTCTGTGTTTGTTGGGAGGGTTTGGTGACCTGCGGAGAGGCTGGAGCTGGAAGCCCAGCAGAGGTGTCTGAAGGTAATATTGAAGGCCATTATCAATGTCCTGCCATATTGAAAGGCCGTTTTGCCATGTCCATTCCTTGGTTTGCTTTTTTTTGTACTTCGTTATTATCACTTTTTTAGAGACAGGGTCTCACACTGTCGTCCAGGCTGGAATGCAGTGGTTTGATCGTAGCTTACTGCAGCCTTGAACTCCTGGCTCAAGTGGTTCTTCAGGTATGCACCACACCCAACTGCTTTTTTTTTTTTTTTTTT
>NW_012102388.1:1288818-1293711 GCF_000951045.1 Mandrillus leucophaeus
GCATGACAATGACCCAGAAGTTCCCACCCTTTTTCTAGAAATTTCTGAATCAGCTGACCCTTGTTTGGGATGGAATTCAAAGTGGGTATATATATGGCTGGAGAACGGCCTGGGCTGCTGCTCTCAGGCACTGCCTGCGGTGGTGGTCGCAGGGCTGCTACCCTGCACCTCCATAAAGCTGCTTCCTCTTACCACCAGCTCGCCCCTAAGCACAGCCAAAATCCTTCCCGGGCTAAGCCCAGTGTGGGGTTCGCCTGCCCTCCTTCAGACGGATTGAAGATCAGATCAGATACAGTGGAAGAAAGAACTATTGGACTGGAAGGTAAAACTGAAGGCCTTTTCCCCCATGAACCACGTAGAGATGAAGGAATGGGGAAGGAAGAGGAGAATCGTGGGCTCTGCCAACATTCCCCTGTGGGTGAGTGCTTGGTCTAACCTCACTCTTCCTTTCTGATTTTGTTCCAGCCCACCTCTTTGCTGCCTCAGAGGTTTCTAGGTGCTATTCCCACTGCCTGGGCCTCTCATATCCTGCCTCTTCACAGTAATAATTTTCTTCTCATAGGTGTCAGCTCAAATCCCATTTAATGCATTCAACAAATATCTCTCGTGCCTTGTGTTCTCACTTTGACCCAGCAGACCCTGAGGATACAGATTGAGACAGACAAGTCCCTGTCCTCATGGGGCACATACTCAAGGCTTGGTGGCGTGGGGAGCAGATCATCAATAGGATGGCACAGAAAGAAGCATACTTTAATTTTGGTAAGCGTTATGAGGCAAATAAAACAAGGTTTCTTCAGGGAGGCCTTCCTTGGCCATCTGATCTAACGTGGCCCCCTGTTCTCTAACACATTGGCCAATTTATCAGACCCATTGAGCTAAATCCATGAGAATGTCAGCTCTTAAGAGCAGAGGCCTCACCTGCCTCGTTTGTGGCCATGTCCCCCGTGCTGAGGACACAGTAGGTGTTGGGAGACTGTAAATAAATGAGTGACTTTTAGTGGCACTCAGAGGCAGGTACTGGCCTCCTATGGCTAATTTTAAGCCTAGGAGCGTCTTTGCTGTCGTCCATCCCCTCCCCCATTGCCAGTGGTATGCTGGTAAAGGTTTGACAATCAACTCTTCAGGAAAAGGAAATGACCACAATACAGTAAACACACTTGATTTGTGCTGGTGAAGGTTTAACAATCAACTCTTCAGGAAAACAAAATGACCACAATACAATAAATACAATAAACACACGTGATTTGTCATGTTTGCCCATTTCCATGGTGTAAATACTCCCATCGTGGGCAACTTCAAGCTACCAGCATGACTCACCAGACAGAGATGGGGTGAGATGCTCGCAGCCCCCGGTGAGCATTTCCTCCACGCAGGAAACCCGGACAGTTAGCCCCAGGAACACAGGTCATCACAGAGCCCACTGAAACTCTTGAGTTCTCTTCTACTTTTATTTCCAATACAATTTCTTTAAATGCACGTTTATGTAATTTAATTTTTAATAATTCTGTGTTTACAACTGGCTCACGAAATTCCTGGGGGGGAAAAAAAAAAAAAGCCTGTGTGAACAGACTCCAACACACCAGTACCTGATGCTGAGAATGACCAGAAATGTAAGTGGATTGAAGGAAAGCCAGGTAGTTAACTCCCAAATGGCTTCCCACAAAGCAAGAAGTTTCTTCCTGCACTGGCACACGGAGGCCAAAGACCAAAAGACGTGTTCGAGTACAAAGGATGGGGCTGACATGTTATTTGACTGCACTAATGGCACTCAGTTGGCAAAAACCTCCTTTTGTGAGTGAGGCCCACATTCTCACGGTGTCTGAGATAAATGGGCTCCACACTCCAGAATCCCAGCGAATTCGGCGAGTAGGAATGCAAACATTGATCTAAATTGAGGCCCCAGAACAGTCTCTTACATCTTCCTCGCCCCAGGGGGGATGAGTGAGAAAGATTACTTGTGGATTATAATTGCTTAAAATAGGTTGTGATGTAAAAATCTAATCCCTTCTCCTCTTCAATAGTAAAGTCCTACAGACAGAGAAATTATGCTTAATGCCAGTGTATTGAAGGTAAAAAGAAAATTCCGTTCTCCCTTTGGGGGAAGAGGAAGGACATCTTTTTAGAGCTGTCAGAATTCACAAGCTGTAATAAATTATTCTTTTTCATTACTGATTTATTAAGCAGGCTGCTTGGTGTAATGGCAGAAAATTTCTGTTTAATTTTCATAGTATTAGACGACTGTGATTCCTGATCTGAAATCAACTTGAGTTATTAAAAGAAGGGAATGTATTTAATGTCATGCATCAGGGTCTGTCTTCATTAAATTCTTCCAAGTACAGGGTTTAAGCGTTTATGCAACATGGCCATTGTTTGCCTGGAAATGAGACAACAGCCCCGTTCTTGGGACAGTCTGTGTCAGGTGTGCACAGCCCATGCTCTTCCATCTTAGTGACTGGAAGGAAAGTCAGCCATAAAATGCTAAAAATGGCTCTGAAAATCCCAAGCTAAAGAATCATAGGACCCAAATAATTCTCTACCATACATTTTCACTGGAATTAAGAGTTTTTAAAATGACAATTGACCAAAACGTGAGAATCATTGATGTAGCTAGAACTGGGGTAAGTATGGGATGTGTCAGAAAACTTTCAATCACACATGTGAAATTATAATTACATGAGCAATATTTGTGCCCATGAAGGAGCAAAATAACTGCTTGGCTGCCTTTTGCTTATCCTTCTGCTGATGGGAGGGTCTTACACTGAGTTACAGGATTTTACAGATCTTAGAATAAACAAGCACTCGCCAAGTTCTTGGGATGAGTAAGACTATTTTTCTATGGGATGAGTAAGACTATTTTTCAGCCCTAGAGGAGGTTTTAAAATATTCTGGAAGACAATTATCTATCGAAGATCCACATGAAACACGGGATGTACAGGTCAGGTCTGAGAAGGTGCAGAGAGGCATATACTCCACCCCACCTGGGGTAGGTCTCTCACCAGCTCCACCCCACCTGGTGGGTCTCACCAGGAGCTGAGCCTTCACAGGTTTTATGGAATTTATCTGCAATAGAAAATTTGAATAAATGCAGCCTCTTACTGCCTTTCATAATGAGCTATCATTAGACTTTTCTTGAATTAGCAGAATCAGTGCGTAACCAGGTGCTACCCCATTCTAGGTAACATAATTTCTAGGTTGTTCTGTTGAGGTTCACTTAGTAATCAATCTCTAAGTTTGCAGAAACTGGCCAGGTACAAACTAAATGTGCGACTCTATCCAACTGAATGAGCTTGGGACTTCTGGCCATGTTCTAAACAGCTCCTTGGTGTCTTCATACGAGCCTCCACTTGTCTTGGATTTAGCCGGCCAGATAGTTGAGACCATTTCTGGAGTCTTCAAAGGGCCTCTGCTACTGAATTGTTCTTTTCTATGGTGCTTTGAATACTAGGGCAACCACGAAGGCAAATGCCATTTGTTCCTCATGAATAGAGGGAGGTGGCCCGGCACAAGGAGGGCACTCCTCAGTCACCAGGGGGCAGGTGAATCCAGCTTACCGTGACTGCTTCCACGACGTTGGCATTCCCGTAGAAGGAGCTGGGCCATCCATCGCAAATACATTCCGATAAAGATGAATGTTTAGAAGAAAATAAAACAGGGGTAAAGGGATAGAGGTAACATCAGCACAAGGAGGCAGGGTGAGGAGGATGCTGTAGATAGTGCGTCGACGCTGTGGGTCTCAGAGGGTGCACTTTCCTGAGGCTGGGATGACCACAGAAGCCCATCCTGTGAGGAGGTGAGGATGGCATTGATGCTGAAGCCACCACGGGGCCTGGGGAAGACAGAGGACTGTGTGGAGCCCAGGAGAGCTGGGCAGGAACCGGGTCACACAGGACCTTCCAGGCCCCAGGAGGGAGTTCACATTTTCCTCTAAGAGAATCGTGGATCCACGGATGGTTTTAAGCAAGAGAGTAGCACGATGTTCATTTTAGAGGGATCCCACTGGCTGCAGAGTAAGACAGGAGATGCTGACTCCGAATGTCCTCCAGGCAAGGGGTGAGATGGGGTGTGCTTGGGTGGAAGAGGGCATGAATAGCAAGGGCTGTCCTTGGAATATGTTTGGAGACTGAACCCACAGGTCTTGCTGATCAGCTGAATATGGGTGGGGAGGGTGGTGTGAGTTGGTATCCGGAACGACACCTGTGTTTTTTGGCACCTATGGTTGGTGGATGGAGTTAGCGTTCAGCAGCAAGAGAAAGATGGGGAGGAAAACAAGCCTGGAAACAAGCCTGGAAAAATGGCTGAGTGGGGAGAGGAAGGCTCTTGCTGACTAAACTACCTTGTGTCGGTGCCCTCCTGCCTTCCCGCCAGCAGGATTCACTGGGCCTGCGACGTGCAACCACTTCCTGATCAGCCCACGGCCTGCCTCCCGAGATGGTGCCAAAATCACCACACTGCATCTTCAAGGAAAAACATAACTAAATCCCCGCCAAGGCATTCCAGCCTGACTCAAAGGAGGTGGGGTTTGTTTGAAGAAAATCCAGCTCTCCTGGGCTGCCACCCACCTGCTCATCCACCAGGGACCTCCTCCTTGAAGACACCTGGATGCTTTGGACTTGGAGTCATTGACCCAGTTTGTGGATGGTAACGAAGGGGCAGGAGTTGTATTCACAAAACCCACTGATCCAGAAAACCACGATCGGGAAGGATTTTCAATTTCAATGGCAGGGGTGGTGGGGGTGGAGGGGGTGGATATTAAAGGGGGAAAAAAAAGAGCAGAAACAAAAATAACAAGGCCATTAATCTTTCATTAAGTTAAAGGGATGAAAAGGAATCGCTTAAAGTATCATTCTCTCCTCGCACCACAAGCATGTTGCCCCCTGCCAACTTCAAAGGCTC
>NW_012102388.1:1294556-1322179 GCF_000951045.1 Mandrillus leucophaeus
GTGGTTTGATCGTAGCTTACTGCAGCCTTGAACTCCTGGCTCAAGTGGTTCTTCAGGTATGCACCACACCCAACTGCTTTTTTTTTTTTTTTTTTGTAGAGATGGGGCCTCACTATGTTGCCCAGGCTGGCCTTGAACTCTTGGCCTCAAGTGATCCTCTTGCTTCAGCCTCCCAATGTGCTGGGAGGGATTACAGGCATGAGCCACCATGCCCAGCTTTGATTTACTTTTAACGAGGAAGGCAGGGATTGGGGAAAAGAGACACATGTTTGCCTTTTAGGAAACACGCTATAAATGTGATTTCCTAAAGTAAGTGGGTGCTTGCTCTTGGCCTTGCCTATTGGTGCCATAACAAGTCAGTATTAAGTACTTCAGATCCAGAGGTAGGGTGACCAGAGGTCCCAGCATCCCCAGATGGTCCCAGAATTGCTGAGTTGACAGCCTCTGAAACCCTCAACTTTCACTGCTTTGCAAGCATCGTCATTCAACCTACTGAGTATTTTGAGTGGGATTACATCAGATTGGGTCCTGGCTCCATCGTCATCCCTGGTGAGTTCTAGGCAGGCTGCTCACAGTCTGAGGACCTCTGCTTGGCCAATGGTGAGAATAACATTCTTCCTGGGTTATTGTGGGGACTAATTGAGAGAGAGTAAGCCCATCTACACGTCACAAACATCTGCTCCCTCCGTCAAACACAAACGGGAGCAGTGGCAGGGAATGTTAGCTTGTCCAAAGCATTGAGTTCAGAAAGAAGAATGTTACGGTTTTTAGAAAACACCATGTGTATCGGCTGAAACAAATGTTTCTAATAGCTTACCTCTGTGGAGAGAACCACAAAACAGAAATAAGTTAGGAGGAGGGAGCGGTGGTGCAAGGCAAACCTCATCTGCTGAGGGCCTGCCACTGGGTCTGGGGGTGCAGCTCTGGACGGTGCCTTCTTCCAGCACCTGGGAACTCTAAGGCATGTGGTAGTTTCCTCGCAGGGCTTCTGTGAATGTGCAAAATAGAGAACAGGGCCAGCACATAATGCACACTCAGTTAAAGTGAGCTGTTGACATCATTGCCGCATTTAGTAAGAAAATCTATGAATACAGATATATAGAGACAGATGTAAATATAGAGGTAGATATATAGATACAGATAGAGATAATAGAATGTGTTTCAAAGCAGGCCACTGGAAGAGGGGCCAATTGCTTTCCAAAGCCGGGGAAGACTGAGGCAGGCACTCTGACAGCACCGAGCAGTCAAGGATCTTATGGATAAGCCCTTCCATGCTGCTAGTGAAATAGTCATGATTTATAACTGTTTTTTTGAGACAGGGCCTTGCTCTGTTGCCCAGGCTGGAGTGCAGTGGCACAATGGTGGTTCACTGGAGCCTCAGTCTCCATGCTCAAGGGATCCTCCTCTCTCAGCCTCCCTGGGTAGCTGGGACAACAGATGTGCACTATCACGTCTGGCTAAATCTTTTTTTTACTTTTGTGGAGATGGGGGTCTCACCATATTGCCCAGGCTGGTCTCAAACTCTTGAGGTCAAGCAGTCCCCCTGCTTTGGCCTCCCAAAATGTTGGGATTATAGGCGTAAGCCACTGTGCCCAGCCATAACCAACTATCTTAACCTCCAGTTAACTTCTTTCCATTTCAGTTTGGAAAATGAAAGTATTTCCTGGCTCAAACTGTACATCAAAGAAATCACAAAAATAAATCCCTAAGTATCCATTTCCCTACGTTATAATTTGACTACCATACCTGGCATCTGAACCATACCCACATCCAGAGCCAGGGCAGACTCGGTGAGTTGACATCATAAACAACTCAAACCCAGCGTGACTGAAAACACAAGGTTCCTTTCTTGCTAAGGTTCCAGGCTCCTCACGGATCTCCCCCGGAGTTCCCCCCCGCGTTGCCCCCCAAGAGGGGGATGTAGGTTAACAGAGCTGCTGACACGTGGCCGGGCTCCCTGCCAGAGGAAAAGCAAGTGTGACAGGAACTGACCACGGTGTGGGTCTGGTCAGAACTAGACCCAGGACCCCACCTTGCAGCAAGGGGGAAGCACAGTTGTGCCCCGCTTCAGGCACTCACTGGACATGTCCAACGCGAAGACCTGGATTACCACCAGGTATGAGAGTAGCTCGCATACCACCAGCTCATATGCAAGCTACTCTCCAGTCCATCCAAATTTCCTTCTCCGGGCTGGACCACTTCACTGAACTCCAGACCCATGGATTCAAGTACTTTTTTAACACCTCCGTTCGGAAATCTAAGAAACATCTTAAATCTAACATATTCAAACCAAACTTTTGGTCTTTCTCCCAAACATGCTTCTCCCACAGTGCCCCCAATTTAGTTGGTGGTTAATTCTGTCCTTCTAGTTAGTTGCTTGGACTAAAACTCTTGGACTCATCTCTCTTGCTCAAAACCCACATCCGAACAATCAGCAAATCCTATAAGCTTCACCTTCAAAAGACCCAGAATGTGACCTTCCCCTGCTGCTACTACTGCCCTGGTACAAGCCACCGTCTCTCCTCCCAGATGTTCACAATTGCCTCCTAACCAACTTCTCTATTGCCATCTTTGCAACCTTTAGTCTAATTCTCAACATGGCAACGTGAAATGTTTCTTTAAAGATAAATCAAGACACACCTCTGCTTAAACCTTCCAAAGGCTTCCCAGGGCCACCAGAGTAGAGGATTTTGAGTTGACAAGGGCCTTCAAGGCTCCCAGTGCTCTGATCTCCCACTTCCTCTTGAGGGTGTCTCCTTCCCTTCTCTCCGTCACCTGCTCCTCCAGGCCACTCTGTTCCTCCACCCTCCAGGCGCCGCCATCCGGAGGCTCTGCAAGCAGCTCCCTCTGCCTGGCGCCTGCTTCTCCAGCTACCTGTGTGTTCTGTCCCTCACTGCCTTCCGTGGTCAGTAAACATTTGATGAATGAATGAATGAAAGAATGAATGAATGAATGAATGAATGAATGGGTGTATATTCACTAGTAGTTGACACCTGGGCCATGTGACCTATAATTTTATAAGGAAGGATTACAAACACTACAATCTTTGGAAAAGCAGTAGATATTGGCCTGCAGTGCCCTGGAAGGGGACAAACGATTGTTCCTCCTGAGAAGCACATTTGTCAGAGTGGGGCTGAGTGGGCTTCACCCAAAGCATGGAGCGCAGGGCAGCCAAAGGGCCTTATCCTCAGTTATCCCCAGATTCAGCACGTGCACCCAGCTAGAGACTCTATTTCGGAGCTCTCCCTTTAGCCCTGGCCAGGAATGGTAAGAGCTGGTGGAGCCAGTGGCCCAGGGATAGAAGACAGAGACCCACCCCAGATCGCCCCTCTGTCCCATAGGGAGAGAGAGAAATAAGTGTTTTTCTTGTCTTTTGTTTGGGGCAGCCTCTATTTTGCACTCTCTCGGAGCAGTTCAGCCTGTATCCTAACTGCATCAATGCTGTGTTCAGGGCAGGGGGAGCATTCACCGTTTCATACTCATGGTTGAGTCCAGAATGGGACTCTATGAGAGGGAGGTAGTTGGAAAGAAAAGTGTCAACACTGGTGCTGAGAGAGATTGTATTAAGCACACATAGTTTTGGAGTGGTAGAGAGATCATTTGTCTTTTTTATGTTAGCCAATGAAAAGAGGCAATACAGTAAAGTATTTTTTGTTTTTGTTATTGTTTTGTTTTGTTTTTTGTTTCTTTTTTTTTTTTTTTTTTTCAGACTGAGTCTCACTCTGTCACCCAGGCTGGAGTACAATGGCATGATCTTGGCTCACTGAAACCTTCGCCACCTGGGTTCTCCTGCCTCAGCCTCCTGAGTAGCTGGGATTACAGGCATGCACCACCAACCCTGGCTAATTTATTTATTTATTTATTTTTTTAGTAGAGATTGGGTTTCACCATGTTGGGCTGGTCTCGAACTCCTGACCTCAGGTGATCCACCCACATTGGCCTCTCAAAGTGCTGGGATTACAGGCATGAGCCACCGCACCTGGCCAGTAAAATTCTTTTTAAAAGGCAACCTTGTACGAGTTTTAGCACAAGCTTTTCTTGGCCTCCTTTTCTTGACCAGCGTAAAGTTTTGCATGAGAAGCTCCTTTGGAAGGCAGAGCGAAGGAAATGTATGCTCTTATCGGTGGATTTATCTACTTCTAAATTTCTCCCACAGCCCATTTTACTCACTTTCGATGTTTTCTTTTTCTTCTTACAAATGTTTAGGTCTGAAAATTGATTCAAAATTCAGTGTATCTTTATTTCCTGGTCTGGTCACTGTGTTCTTTGATATTATCTTCCCTGGGATCAAGAAAGTAACTTTGCTTTGAAACCGTCTCCTTGGGGAGCTGACTTACGCATGCAGAACCGTTCTCACACCTGCCTGGTTTGGAAAGGCACCAGGATACAGAAAGGAGACTGCATTAAAGTCACACGGGAGGGTGGGGGTAGCTTAGAAATCACAGAATCAAAGGAAAATGATCCAATATTTCAAACAAAATCATGTCTCATATATTTCTGCTCCATTACAATAGGGTAAGTTAGATCTAGTCTTACAGGGACTGCTATCTTAGATGTGGAACTCTCTAAGTGCTTAAAGCGTCTTCTATTTTATTACATATACAAAGGAGCTCTTTAATACAGCAACTGTCTGTGACACGGAAGTCAAATCTCGATTTTCTTTGTCGACTAAAACCACTCTAACCTAGAAAGCTACACCGCTACTGAAGAATTTAACCAGCATTCCCCACAGGTGAATGGGCACTATGTATTATTCAATTTTAAAAGGAAACTGTTCATTGACTAAATTACCAAAAGAGTCTACCTGTCTTCTGTTAGCACCGTATTTTTATGACTTTTTAATACATGCAAAATGTTTCTTGAGTAAAAGGCTGTGCAGTATTTTATTTAAAATGGAGAGATCCTTTGTAATTATAAATAGGTTCGTCTCCCCATTGTTAAGCTGTGAATAAATTCCAATGATTCATGGCTTTAGAAAATAAACTCTTCGGGATGTAATTACTTTTTCAACAACTTCTCAACAAATACACTGTCATGAAGTCTTACTATGTGCTCCATAAAAACAAATCTAAAATGCAAAGCTAATGAACCAAAACATCAGGCAAATCTAAGATGAAGTTTATGAAACATAGGGAAGATGTACGAAGGGACTAGTTTTATGCCTAAACTCTGAATATCATGACGTCTATGTATGTACCCACAAAGTCATGTGAAACAGCTAATGGTAAGCAAAAGTTGATTGGCTGGAAAACACAACATAGAATCTCGATTTTCATATTTATTCAATGACCACGTACTGAGAACCTACTATGTGCTAGCCATAAGACTGTCTCTGTTCTCATGAAATTAGCAATTGCAGGGGACATACAGATGAATAAACAGGCATAACAAGAAGGGCCAACATTAAATTCTTTTTATTGGACGAAAGAATAGGGTATGATGGGAATGTGCAAAAGAGCATGTTACGGGGAAGTTGGAAAGTTTTACGTAGAAACGACGTCTAAACTGGTACCTGAGGCGTAAACACGACTTAGCCAAGCAAAAAGTAAAGGTCACTTTAACTGTTCCGGACAAAGGAAACTGTATGTACAAAAGCTGGCGTGCATGTGAGAAGAACAAATTTCAGGGACTGAAAAAACGCCAGTATGAAGTGATTGGAGTGAAGAGTCTGTGCATCTGGTAGCAAAGATAACCTTGGAGAGACAAGCAGAGAATAGGCGATAAAGAAGTGAAGAGATGTGTAGCTGGAGCAATGGCTATAAGAATGGAAAACGTGCACCAGCTTGAGAGGCCTTTGGGTCTGATAATAGAATAGACACAACCAGATGCTTGGATCAGCAGCGGGGCTGGGGAAAGGGTGGAGATGATTCGCAGATTTTAGGATGGGCCAGGATAGGGAACAATGGGGAGGGAGACTGCAGGGAAGGAAAGAGCTCCGTTTTGGACCTGCTGAGTTATCCAGAGATGTCTGAGAGAAGGTGTGCAGTTCTCAGGTGGATACACGGTTTTGGAGCTCAGACTGGTATGAGTCCATGAGAAGAGAGTCATCCTCAATGACTGGTGTCTGGGGCTGTGGAAGGAGACCACGTCGTCCCGTTTGCTGTAGTGAGAACCAAAGAGGACTCTTTGACATCTGTCGTTTAAAGGTTAACAGAAGAACACTCAAAGAACACTGAGATGGGGAGAGTGTCGAACAAGTCAGCGAGAGACAAGTGATGGAGCTGTGAAGACAGAGAGTGTTAGCAGATAGGTGAAAGAAATGAGTCAGCAAAACAAACTAGGAATGAATGGCCAGAGAGGTGAGAAGAAAACCGAGAGTGTGATGCCAAACAAAAACTCAAAAACAGAGTACCTGAAAAAGAAGAATGGGGCCGGGCGCGGTGGCTGATGCCTGTAATCCCAGCACTTTGGGAGGCTGAGGCGGGTGGATCACGAGGTCAGGAGATCGAGACCATCCTGGCTAACATGGTGAAACCCCATCTACTAAAAAAAAAAATACAAAAAATTAGCCGGGCGTGGTGGCGTGCACCTGTAGTCCCAGCTACTCGGGAGGCTGAGGCAGGAGAATGGCGTGAACGGGAGGCGGAGCTTGCAGTGAGCTGAGCACTCCACTGCACTCCAGCCTGGGCGACAGAGCGAGACTCCATCTCAAACAAGCAAACAAAAACAAACAAAAAGAATGGTTCTGATACGACAGTGTGACCAGGAATAATAGGGACTAAGGATTGTCCACTGGGTTCAGTGATGGGAGAGGATGGTTGGGGAGGAAGCCAGAGTTCACTAACAGAGGCGGCCTGAGTGAAGACTGGTAAGAGAAGGAGCCGAGGGGGTGATCTACACAGCGTCTTCAAGGAGTGAACTGCGAAGGCAGAAAAGCGATTAGGCAATGGCTGAAGGGAAATCAGTTGGCAGGAGGGTTTTAAGATGGGAGGGACTATTTTAAACGTTCTTCAACTGATACCTGCAAGATTCCACAGGGCAAAGATATTGGAAACATACATTTAACACTCACTGCACTTTAGATTATATATTTACTTTACAGAGCCACACAATGAATTTACACCTCTCAAAATGGAAACTGATTTTTTTTTTCAAATTCAAATTAAGTGACTGCTAAACCCTATGCAGAAATACCTGGGTAATGAAGATGTTAGCAAACCCAGCATGGTCCCTGGGCATCGCTGCTGTGGGTTGGTTTGTTTTTACATTTACATTGTTAGACCGTGCATTGAACACAGCCCATTAGAACCACAGAAATCCACTGGAAAGAGCCTTTAAAACTAATCTTATCTGACCTGCTCTTGCATCTCCTTTATGTATCCCCGTCAAGAGGTCATTCAACCTGTGCTTGAAACGCTCTGTGGACCAGGTATTGACAAATTTCAGAAGCGGTTTGCTCTGTCCTAAAGCACTTCTAATTTCTAGAAAGTTCTCCCTTACGTGGAATTCAAATTGGGCTCCCTGTACCTTCTTCTGCTTAGGGGTGATGAATGTAACTTTTGAGGTCAAACTTCCTGGGTTCAAACCCCTGCTCTGCCACCAACACATCATGCGACATGGACGAGTCACCTGACCTCTGTTGCCTCCATGTCTCCATCTGTACAGTGGGGATGAGATCAGAGGCCACGTCACAAGGCCCTGCCAGGAGTAACCTGGGTGCTACATGCAAGCCCCTGGGATGCAGCTCTCGGTGAGCATTAGCCATTATCACACCCATCCTGTTCTACTCCATGGGTCCATGATGGGGAAACAACCACACCGGGGACATCTAATAGTCTCGACATGTTCTAACCCTTCAAGCATTTCAAGAAAATTCTCATGTGGCTGCATTTTTCTCTTCCAAATATCCTAAGTTCCTTCACAGCACCTCATCCGACGTGAATTTAAATTCCTTCGCCATCTTGTTTACACTCCTTTGAACATGGTTTTGTTTATATCCCCGTCAATCCCATTTATTTATACCCCTCCCCTTAGCAGTGTGGTGCCTGGAACAGGACCGAATACTCCAGGATGGTTTGTCCTGAGAGACAGAGGGAGGGCTTACGGCTTCCTGTTTTCCTTGTGTTGAAGTTTCACTAGAGCTGCCTAAGACACTGTTGCTTTTTCGTTGTTACGGTCCCAGCCCATGACTGAAGCATGTGGAGTACGCAACAGTCCGGGAACCAACACTGCTCATCCCCAGTGGAGTGACGATTCTGCAGAAAAAGTCCCTGTGTCACCTCCCAGCTCATCCCACCAACCTCTGTGTGCCTTATTTTCCCTGTGATGAAATGGTGTCATGATAACCACACCTGCCCCACAGAGGGAGTGAGGATGAGGAAGGCTGAATGCATGTCAGTGCTGGGCAGTGTGCCCAAGAGAGAGCAAGCTGGATGCCTGATACTAATGTTACCTAGCATTGTTATTATTATTATTATTATTATTATTATTATTATTGAGATGGAGTCTTTCTCTGTCCCTCAGGCTGGAGTACAGAGGTGTGATCTCGGCTCACTGCAACCTCCGCCTCCTGGGTTCAAGCTATTCCCCCACCTCAGCCTCCCCAGTAGCTGGGATTACAGGCACCCACCACCACGCCCAGCTAATTTTTGTATTTTTAGTAGAGATGGGGTTTTGCCATGTTGGCAGGCTGGCCTCGAACTCCTGACCTCAGGTAATCCGCCTGCCTCTGTCTCCCAAAGTGCTGGAATTACAGCAATGAGCCACTGCGCCCAGCCTATTATTCTAACAACATTATTTTATCCTAAGTGCTGACTATTACGCGGTTCTGCTGTAACACTTGTTTTGAAGATACACGTTTGTTCCAGTGCAATTGAGATAGTAGGGAACGATTTGAGCTCAGCCCCAAATTCGTATTTGCTCATGGGCAATTTCATTGGTGATAAATGCTAGCTGAATACAGAAAACTACACCGACTGAACAGAGCAACAAAGAAATGTACAAAACCCACACATGTCCATGCCTCAAACATCTACCAACGATTTCAGTTCACTGAGATTTTTGGAACTACCCCATCCACACCCGCCGACACTCGGTTCTTCTGATTGCAGATAATGCCATTCCCACCACTTCACAATCACTCATGGGCTATAGTCCGTCTGGTGCCCACTCCCGTGAGAATCTTCCGGGTTCCCTCCCGGTGAAGAGCCACATTCATGGTGGTATTTATGTTATTTCTCAACCACTCAACACGTGTAAAGCCACGCTGGAATTTTTATTAGTTTCTGTCTTTTTTTCAAATGTATCACTGATGTGCTTTTGAGCGCTGTGCCCCCATCTCACTTTTCTTACAAGCCCTGTGATTTGTGTTGCATGATTTTGCACAGCGCTGACATTCTCAGGTACGCAGATGTCGCTTTAAAGCGGAACTGACTGTAATTCTCTGTTAAGTTTTACAGACTCTCAGAATATGTTGATTCTGATTCTGTTATTCATAATATTTGACATTTCTAATCCTCATGTTATGCATGATTTTGATAGACTCTAATATGCATATCCGTAAATCACTGAGGTGAAAGGTTCTATTCTGAAAGACAGCCTTACAAAAATGAAAAAGGCACTTCCTGTGCAGTATCATAATGAATTTTAAGTCATGTTATTGACTTAATTAGGTATTTTTCAATTCAGCTTCAGGAAGAAGACACTTTTTTTCTGGTTATTGAAATCTTTTAAGAAGACACCTGAAGGAATACTACACGGTCCTATAAAAGAACAAATAATGTCCTTTGCAGCAACATGGATAAAGCTGGAGGCCGTTGTCCTAAGATAGTTAATGCAGGAGCAGAAAACCAAATGCCACATGTTCTCACCTATCAGTGGGAGTTAAACATTGGGTACTTAGTGACATAAAGATGGAGGCAGTAGGTGCTGGAGACTACTGGGGAGGGAAGGGCGTGAGAGTTGAAAACAACTACCTGTTGGGTGCTGTGCCCAGTGCCTCGGTGAAGGGATCAGCTGTACCCCAAACCTCAGCATCACGCAGTAGACCCATGTAACAAACATACACATGGACCCCCTGAATTTTAAATAAAAGTTGCAATTATTTTTAAAACATTGATGACAAGGTACTCATTCATTCATTCATTTTTCCATTCATTTAAATGAAGATTTATTGAGTACCTATTAAAAGGAGAGAGGAAGGGATGCAGCACTTTGGACCTTGGATGGCACGTGTGGAATTTCCTACTTGTCTCTGCTTTAGAGATGAATCCACGTGGCCTTGGGAAATGAACCTTCTCACCAAGATCGCCGTACGCTGGTGACAGAACCGAGTCTCTGGGCTTCCAGTTCACAGCTGTTCCTACACCAGGCTGGCTCTCCACATCTGATCCAGAGCCAGGCCTGCCCATGACCACAGGATGGTGTTCACACTAGCAGCTTTTAAGATGGTGAGGGAGAGCAGGAATGGTTATGACTTTTTTTGGGTACATAATATGTGCACGTACTGATGGGATACCTGTGGTAGTTTGCGACATGCATGGAATGTGTATTGATCAGGATTTTAGGCTGCACATCACCTTTAGCACTGATTTCTTTTTTAATTTTATTTTTATTTTTATTTTTTATTATACTTTAAGTTCTAGGGTACATGTGCACAATGTCCAGGTTTGTTACATATGTATACATGTGCCATGTTGGTGTGCTGCACCCATTAACTCGTCATTTACATTAGGTATATGTCCTAATGCTATCCCTCCCGCCTCCCCCACCCCACGACCTGCCCCGGTGTGTGATGTTCCCCTTCCTGTCTCCAAGTGATCTCATTGTTCAATTCCCACCTATGAGTGAGAACATGCGGTATTTGGTTTTCTGTTCTTGCGATAGTTTACTGAGAATGATGGTTTCCAGCTGCATCCATGTCCCTGCAAAGGATTAGAACTCATCCTTTTTTATGGCTGCATAGTATTCCATGGTGTATATGTGCCACATTTTCTTAATCCAGTCTGTCAATGATGGACATTTGGGTTGGTTCCAAGCACTTGTTTCTACATTCTGTGAATGTTTAAAGTCCTCTCTTCTAGGTATCTTGAACTACACAATACACTGCTGCAAACTATGGTTACTCTATTGTACTATCAAACATGACAACTTATTCCTTCTAACTGTTGGGTAATTGTACCATTACCAATTACTAATGAGTACTGTACCCATTAGTAATGGATACAATCACTTATCCAATACACATCTAATACCCATCCAATAACGAATGGGTGTTATACCCATTACCCAACCTCTCTTCATCTCCCCACCGCCCTCGAACACACACACACACACACACACACACACACACAAACACACACACTCCCCATTCTGGTATCTATCATTCTATTCTCTACCTCCATGGATCCACTTATTTTAGCTTCCACATGTGAAAGAGAATATGTGATATTTGTCTTTCTGTGCCTGGCTTATTTCACTTACATCATGATCTCCAGTGGCAGTTTTTTGAAAGCTTCCAGGCGCTCTGTGATGCCCCTGATGGGGCGGCCAGGACCTGCTTTCTACCTGGGACAGGACACGGGCCTCACTCTCACAGGGCGTGGGGGCAGCTGCCCCAAGAGAAGGCTTCTTTTTGCTCATCAGAGCAAATGCTGGCATTAACAACACAAACCCCTACAATGAGGACAAACCCTGCTCCTTCAAGGAAGTCTTGAGGCGTAAAAGTCTTAAGTGGCTTTGCAGGGCTTTTGAAGGCTGAGAAACTTTTCATTTTCTAGATGGAATGAGACAATATATTCTTTATTGCTGTTGCTGATAGTGATAAAATCGGAAACACCTATCTAAGTCACTGTATATAAGCAAACACTTTCAGTTCACTATTATAGAATAATTCGGAGGAATTCTATACTGGGCCATCAGGTTCAGTTCGTTCATTTATCTGTAAGAATCCTTGGCGTAATATCTTGACTTATCCAATCATGTACTTGGTTTACTTCTTAATTAATTTAGCTCTCTACTTATTGATCTCAATGAAAACTCCCGGCTCGAATTATCCGTTCATTTGTTTGGGTGTTTGCTTGGAATGGGTAATATCCACACAGGCCACAGGATTTAGAAGGTACAAAAGAGTATAACGAGAAAATGAGTTGCCTTTTCTCCCCTGTTCCTCTCCTTTACCTAGGAGTGGCAATGACTTCTGATGAAATCAGAAAGTATGTTCCTTTTCACAATGACTTCCGGGGTTCACAATCACGTGTGTGTCACACACATGGTAACATGCTATATACACATTGTTCTAGTCATTCTCAGCTGGGGACAGTTTTGACTCCCAGTGCCATTTGGCCATGTCTGGAGACATTTTTGGTTGTCACACTGGAGGTGGGGGGCCACAGGCACCTGGTAGGTGGAGGCCACGGAGGCTGCTCACCGTCCCGCAGGGCACAGGACAGCCCCACCACACAGTACCATCCGACCCAAACTGACGTTAGTCCTGAGGTTAAGAATGTCTTGCTTTGATTTATTTATTTTTAACTTCTTAAGTTGTTTGGACTGTGATTCCTCAAGAAGCTTAGCAAGGCGGGAAGAGTTTTAAAGTTGCAGGCGAACCGGAGCTCTATTTTATTTTTCGATATCCTAGCACCTGCCAGAGCGCACGGTGCATAGAGTTCTCTCCGGCAGGATGCTTTAAATGCATAGGTGATTTGTTAATTATGGGTGAGGGGCATTTAACATAAAATGAAAGGTACAGTAAGCTGTTCTTTCTTCAAATCTGAACCGCCCAATTGTTCTATAGTGTAGATTAGAATTCAACTAAAGTACCATAGAGAAATACAGCTCTACCTGTTTTGGGATTTTTTTTGGACCCAAAGGAAACAATGTAGGTTAGGATGAAAAATTTCCATTTTGGAGGTAAATGTTGGAGAAATTAGCTGCATAAAAGGGTCCCCAGGTCCTTCACCTGTCCTCTGTGAAAAACAAGTTATTAAAACAAGCAGAAAGCTAGCCTGGGCTTTTAAACGATGAGGCCAGTCAGTTGCCCTGAATAAAAGACGTTATAATACACATAACTGAGAGGGATAGGAGGTGTTTCAACTTCATCAAAAGGCTTGAAAAGGATGACACTCTTTGCATCTCTGCTTTCAGGAAGTTTTTCAGGGCTGATATTTATTTTAAACCAGAACGGCTTACAAAGCAAACCCCCTTTACAAAACGTGTCACATGTAGCAATCCTAGAGATGACCTCTACAATTCTAGGCTGGACAGAGAGATTACTCTTAAGAGAAAAAACTAGATCCCTTTAATCAGCTTTAAAAAAAAAAACATTGTGAACAGTCACTTCTCTTATTTAAAAGTTTAACTTTACTTTCATCAATTTATAATCAGAGTTCCTCTGGTATGTTTGATTCCTGACAAACAAGGATAAAAGTCGTGTGCCCCCATTGCTAATGAGATGATAAAACAGCAGGGATCAAGTTTTTAATTACTACAGGCGATGCACTGGAGAGGTACCGATGATATTTTCTATTGCATGTCTAAGTTGTAACTTCAGGCTTATGACAGTCCTGCTGAGTTCGACTGCCTTTGATGATCACTCATTTTTGTCTCCTGAGAACATACAAAAATTTCTGAGCTAGAATCCTGGGGGGCTGGCAATTATTGGCGTAACCTGGCACAGGTTCCCCTCTTCAACCATCATTGCTCAGTGAGGTTCCAGTTTCTTAATGCCTGCCCTTACACCGAAAGGGAAATTGGACATCCAAAATGTCTATGAACTTTCATACTCAAATAATGCCCATTCTCACTCCCAGCATGGGCTTTCCGTTAATAATAAAATATTTAATTGAATTGGGAGATTTCTAGTACAGGCTGTTTCATTTCTTTTCAAAGTCATGATAGAAATTTTTTTTGTTAAAACCTTATTTATCTGCACATTTGTAGGCGCATATTATATTTATCGCTCTAAACTATTTAAACATTTCTAACAATATCTGCTTTGTTTCTGTAGACAGTTGATAACTGAAATGGTTAAAGGTGCTATTATTTATCAAATAAGGTCAGATGTTCTCACCCTGTTTGAAATGGAAACTAGGAGTGGATTCTATTAACTCTCTTGTTCACACAACACACACACACAAGCGCACACACACACACATCTCAGTGGTTGGCCAGGGCATTCAGCACGTAAGATTTGCTCCAATCCCATTTTTAGCTATGAAAAGATGAGCACAGAGTTCATCTGATTTGTAGACAATTACTGGGCCAGTCTGAATGCAACCACCCAACTCATCAACCAACTAACTAGCCACAATCTTTGAGCACTCAAGTAATTTCAAAATTATGAAGTAAGAATTGAGTGTCAGAGTTACAAGCATTGGCTGAGTTTACTAAGTAGTTTAAATTTCTAAGATTTTAGATCATAAGCAAAAAAAAAAAAAATGCATTCTCAGCTACTCCATTGGGAAAAACCCATAAATGAAAAGAGATTTACAAATAGCAAAGGTAAATGAACTCTTTTTTTATCTGTCTCCTTCTCAGAATCTAAATTACAATGCCCATTGGGAATTTATTTTTCTTTTTTTTCTTTTTTTTTTTTTTTTTAGACAAAGTCTCACTCTGTCATCCAGGCAATGGCACAGTCTCGGCCCACTGCAACCTCTGCCTCCCAGGTTCAAGCGATTCTCCTGCCTCAGCCTCCCAAGTAGCTGGGACTACAGGCGCCTGCCACCACGCCCAACTAAGTTTTGTGTTTTTAGTAGAGACAGGGTTTCACCATGTTGGCCAGGCTGGTCTCGAACTCCTGACCTCAGGTGATCCACCCACCTCAGCCTTCCAAAGTGCTGGGATTACAGGCATGAGCCACCACGCCCGGCCAGGAATTTCTATTTTATCAATGTATCTTTTATGGTCTTTAAAAAAAAAATCACATATGTAAAATATGAAGACCAACTACTTGTAGCTTATTTTCTTCTTGAAAAAAGAAAGTTAAAAATGTTTTAATTATGCAACTTGTGTATAATATAGAATTCGCATTGCTTGTGTTAGTCAGGATAGAACAGCCCAGAACCTTGGTGGCTGGACACAGTCGATGTGGACGTTTTGTTCATGGAAGTGCCGTGAAGGTGGCTGGTTGGGCAGCCCTCCTGGGCAGCTGTCCTCAAGAACTGGCTCCCAGAGTCCAGTGGCTCCTTATCTTCTTGAATGGCACTGCTCCCTTGACTCTCCACATCTTGATGGTGGCAGGGCAGAGCCAATTTGGAAGATCTACTGGAAGCTTTGTCAGCCTCACCTGGAAGTGTCTGTGTCTCTTTGCTCACATTCAGTTGGCTAGAAGGGAAACAAGGCACCGTTGAGATTCAGTGAAGCTCAGAAAGAAAATGAATTGGTTTGCTAAACAACTGTGAGCAAAAGTTCTCTGAAAAGGAATTTGGAGGAAAGAGACTTTATTCCAATGAACAGTTTGCAAACTGGGGAGACGGAGCCTTTCCTATAAAATGAAGGTGTGTTGCAAAGAACAAAAGAAAGGCTCAGGTATTAAAGCAGAATGTCCTGCCCAGGTTCCCAATCAGATCTGTTTATGCAAATGAAGCATTGAAACTTGCTTAGTTCTGACTGGCTGATGCATTTGATCCCTGATTGGTTGATACAGTTGAGCCCCGATCAGCCAAGGGAGGTGAACTCTGGTTGGTTGGTTCATCTGAGCTCTGAAAGTCCCAAAGATTAAAAAAATCGTGGGGTAACTCAGGAGATAAAAATGAGTGATCATGAAAGGCCATGAAACTCAGCAGGACTGTCATCAGCCCTGTCACACGAGAACACGTGTGTGGTCTCTAGCCAGCAAATGGACGCTGGGCTCAATCTTAAAGTTGGGCTCGTTAGCCACTCAGGATTCATCCAACGGCTAAGTTCATATTTGTTCACACAACTTAGTTATTTTCCTGCATTAATTATAATAATACTCTACCCATATAAAATGCTTTATTAATATTGTCTCATTTCATCCTCAGAGTCTTGGAAACTAGACAGACACTATTATTTACAGATAAGAAAACTGAGGTTCAAAAATATTAATTGCCTTGCTAGAGGTCAAAGAGTTGTTAAGAGCTAGAATGAAATGCTAGTATTCATATTTCTCTTTTCCTTTGATTTGTGTTATAGCACATACTTGCCATGATTTATGAAGTTCACTCTCCTTTAGAAATAGTTATTATAAGGCAATCTGTTACAGATAAAGAGTCTCAAAACATTTTCATCTTCTGCATAATGTAACTTCATATGAAATTGACCATAAAATCCTAGTAATCTAAGCTACAGAAAGCTTTCTTGTTTTTAATGATCACTCGTTGACATAATTTGAAGTCTTTGCAAAATTTGATAAAGTATGAACACGGAATAAATAAGTAACCACAGTTATCAAAGTGATATATCTGGAAATTTGTTTACAGATCTTTATACTATTGAAGATTATATTCATCTTAATTAGAGCATGACTAACATTTTCATAATTCTAGTGATTGCCGTATAGTTAAACCCTTATATTCCTTCCATGATGTTGTCCAGACCAGAAAAAAGCCATACATGTTTAAAATAATGGCCTAACATTATTGTGAAAATACATTCATACAGTTGAATAATATAGTAGATACATGAAAAAGCTCTTTTAAAAAAATTCTTTCAAGAACACATAGATCAGAGGGCTTTAATGGTCAAATTGCTCAACTATGAGAATTTTTTAGCAAAGCAATTTATCCAACAGTTTAGATTTGGGCAGGTAGGCAGGTAAGAGCAGGTCGTTGCTGAGTGAGTTCAAAACTAGGGCAGACCATGAATGGGCCGGGCTATGAGTGCTCTCACCTGGTGACTCCAATATTGTAGATACTGACTGATGCCTGCAGAATCCAGCCACCGTACCCAGAATCCCATTGACATTATGGTGAGTCCATGCAGCAGAAATGCAAGGTGTTAGTGTAGGCCCCCTTCCCTTTCTTCTAATAAAGATACGTGGAGACAAAGTGTCAGGGACAGCCTCATTTAAATTCAGACATGGCAGATTCTGAAGCCTTTGTTGAGATTTTTGAAATCTGCAATAAACTGTTATTTTTTTCTTCTCCCTGTTCCATCCGCTTTTCCCCTCCTCCCCCTCCTCCTTCCCCTCCTGCTCCTCCCCTTCTTCTTCCTCCTTCTCTTGCCCCTCCTCCTTTTTTCTCCTCCTCCTTCTTCTTCTTTCCCTTCCTTTCCTTCTCCTCCTTCTCCTTCTTCTTCTTCCTTCTCCTCCTCCTCCCCCTTGTCTTTCTCCTCCCCCTTCCCCTTCCCATTCTCCTTCATCCTCCTCCTCCTCCTCTCCTCTTTCTTCTTTCTTTTCTTCTTTCTTCCTTCTTCCTTCTACCTTCTTTCTTCCTTCTTTCCTCCTTCTTTCCTGCTTCTTTTCCCTTCTTTCCTCCTCCTCTTTCTTCCTTCTTCCTTCTTCCTTCCTTCTTCCTTCTTTCCTCCTCCTCCTCTTCCTCCTCCTCCTCCTCCTTCTTCCTCTTCCTCCTCTTCCTCTTCTTCCTCTTCCTCCTCTTCCTCCTCTTCCTCCTCCTCTTCCTCTTCTTCTTCTTCCTCTTCTTCTTCCTCTACCTCTTCCTCTTCCTCTTCTTCCTCTACCTCTTCCTCCTCTTCTTCCTCCTCTTCTTCCTCCTCTCCTCCTCCTCCTCCTCCTCCTCCTTCTTCTTCTTCTTCTTCTTTCTTCTTTCTTCTTCTTCTTCTTTCTTCTTTCTTCTTCTTCTTCTTTGGCTTTACTTTTTAGGGCAGTTTTGGGTTCCCAGTAACATTGAGCAGAAAGTACAGACACATCCCATGTACCCTCTATCCACAGACACACTATCAACATTCTACACCAGAGCGGTCCATTTGTTATGATCACTGACCCTACACTGACACATCATTGTCACCCACCGTCCGTAGTTCACATTAGGGTTCATTCTTGGTGATGCACATCCTATGGGTTTTGAGAAGTGTTGAATGACATGTATCTGCCATTCTATTGTCATACAGAGTACTCTCACTGCCCTAAAAACTTTCTGTACTCCACCCATCCATCTTTCCCTTCCCTGCAACCTCTGGCAGCCACTGAATGTTTTACTATCTCCATAGTTTTACCTTCTCCAGAGTGTCATATAGTTGGAATCATACAGCACATAGCCTTTTCAGATTGACCTCTTTTACTTAGGACTATGCATGTAAGTTTCTTCCACATCTTTTCACAACATGATAGCTCATTTCTTTTTAGCACGAAATCATATTCCATCATTTCAACGTAGCACAGTTTATTCATTCACTTACTGAAGGATGTCTTGGTGGCTTTCAAGTTTTGGCAGTTATGAATCAAGCTGTTATAAACATCTGTGTGCACATAAGTCTTTAGTTTATTTGGGTAAATACCAAGGAGCATGATAGCCTTCCCAGGTGAAAAGACATGCAATGAATGAGAGCTCCATGCCCTTGCAAGCACGTTGCATTGTGAGCGTTCTGGATTTGTGCCATTTTCTAATCATAGATGTGTACTATCTCATTGTTGTTGTACTTTGCAGTTCCCTAATGACCCATGATGTGGAGCATCTTTTCAGATGCTTATTTAGCATCTGCCTATCTTCTTTGGTGAGCTATCTATTCAGGACTTTTTTTTTTTCTATTTTAAAATTGGGTTATTCATTTTTTATTGTTGAATTTTAAGAGTTCTTTATATATTTTGGATAACATTCTTTATCAAATGTTTCTTCTGCAAATATTTTCTCCTAGTCTGTGGCATATCTATTTATTCTCTTGACATTATTTTTGCAAGGCAGAAATTTAATTTAATTTATTATGTTTTTTGAGATGGGGTCTCATTCTGTTACCGAGGCTGGAGTGCAGGGGTGGGATCTCAGCTCACTGCAACATCTGCTTCCTGGGTTCAAGTGATTCTCCTGCCTCAGCCTCCTGAGTAGCTACGATTACAGGCACCCGCCACCGTACCCAGCAGATTTTTGTATTTTTAGTAGAGATGGATTTTCATCATGTTGGCCAGGCTGGTCTCAAGCTCCTGACCTCAAATGATCTGCCCTCTTCAGCCTCCCAGCGTACTGAGATTATAGGCATGAGCCACTGCACCTGGCCTAGAAATTTAATTTTAGTAAATTCAGCTTATCAATTATTTATTTCATGGATTGCACCTTTGGTGTTATATATGAAAGTCATCAGCAAACCCATGGCCATCTAAGTTTCCTCTTGGTTTTTCTTCCGGGTGTTTTACAGTTTTGTATTTTATGTTTATAAATGTCTGTGATCCGTGCTGAATTAAGGGTGTAAGGTCTGTAGCTGGCTTCATTTTTTGCAGTGGATGGCCCATTGTTTCAGCACCATCTGTTGAAAAGATGATCTTGTTCCATTGCACTGCTTTTGCTCCTTTGTCAAAGATCAGTCAACTATAATTATGTGGGCCGATTTCTGCACTCTCTATCCTATTCCATTGATCTGTTTGTCTGTTCTTTCACCAATGCCGCACAGCCTTGATTACTGTAGCTTTGTAGTAAGTCTTCAGGTTGGGTAGTGTCAGTCCTCTCACTTTGTTTTTCTCCTTCAATATTGATTGGGTTGATTGTTCTGGGTCTTTGCTGTCTCCATATAAAATTTAGAATCAGTCTGTTGATAGTCACAAGATAACTTGCTGGGATTTTGATTAGTATTGCATTAAATATATAGACCAAGTCTAGAATAACTGATATCTTTACAATATTGAGCCCTCCTGTCCATAAACATCCATTTATTTATTCCTTCTTTGATATTTTATGATACAATTTTCAACAGTGGAGACAAATGGTGCTGTATCTCTGCTACAGAATGGCTACAGGGTTCTGTGGTTAGATGTGCACAGAGGTGCCGGACTGTTGGGGTCAAGTTCTCCCTATCTTTCTTGGGCAGGTTATGCCTTTCTATAAAATGGGGTGGTAATGGTGCCTTGTTCATGGTATGGATTAAATGGGGGATATGCACACACATATACGCATACAAACCATGATTAGGAAGGAGCTGGACTCAGGTGACTCTTGGTAATTGCCTTGGGAATGTTAAAGCACATAGTAACTGTGCTTTATCATTATTCAACTTGCTGAACTTCATGAATAGATCATGAGTCACTTTAGTGACATAGTCAAAGCACCAAAGCCAACTAGCCAATGGTCCTTGGAAATCTGAGAGAAGACACAATCTTTATAGCATTTACTTTATGGCCATCTCAACAGAAAGGAGCATCCTCACCCCCTTCAAATAAAAACCATCATTTCTAAGCATCGCATTCCTTCTGAGAAGTCAGTAGTTACCAAAGTCAACCCACGACATCAGAAAGCAAGAGATGAAACCCTTTCCATGGAGGAAGCTAACCTGCACGTGTCTTACCAAGTTCTCCTGAGCCCATGCTGTGGGTCTGGCTTAGCCCTAGCCACTGGGTTCCAGGCGTCAAAAACACACAGTTTTTGAGCTTGCATTCAGGTAAAGGAAGTGCAAATACACTTACTTTTTCTCTGAGAATTGGAGATCTTGAGCACACACACTGCCTAAAACACAATCAAAGGTGCCTCACATACATAGATTTGGATGAAGGATGACATCATACACAGTTCGGGCGGAGTCCAATGACTGGTGCCTTCTGCCCTTTCATGCATTTCACCTACACAGGACTTGGTTTGGACAGGAGTAAACGTAGGGCCATGTTTCTGAACTTGCTGAATTTGAGGCATAGGATAGAATCTAGTCCTTGATTGACATTTTTATTTCTTCGACCCTCTGTTTCCACCCTGACTGGCCCTGACCACACTGAGTCACCCCGTCCATGACACATTTCACACATCCCCAGAGAGGGAGGAGGCTGTAATGTGGGACTTGTGCATGAAACCATCTCTAAGTCAGGACCCCATCACTTTAAAAATATTAAAATTTATCAATTTTCATGAAATGTAAGCTATAAAGTTGAATATATTGATGAGCCTCTTAGTATGTAAAAACTCACTACACTTGGCTGCTTCATAAATTCCTTCTACTACCTCTAAGGCAGTAAGAGAAACAGCTTAGAGACTGGAAGTCCTTTGCCCAAATAGAACCCAGGGATCCAGCCCCCAAATCCAGCCTTAGTCATCCACTCTCCAGTGATGTCTTGCACGTGGTTTGCCACTTTAACTTCCTCCTAGCCACTTGCCAGGCATCCTGGGATAACGCTGTGGCCTGGGTTCAGTGAGTACCTCTCCCACCCAAAACGCGGGAGGGGCCCTCTTTCCCTTTTCAGTAGCCTGCATGTGTTAGCCATCGGGACGGCTTCCATCTGGAAGTTCATCAAATTGCAGTAAGTCCAAGTATGTCACGTAGCAGATAAGGGAACATACAAGACCCTAGGTGTCATGATGGACAGTGATGGCTGTGATGATGTCATATGCTCAGCTGAGCCTTCTCCCTGTTGAGAAAAGTTCAGCTGGATGCAGGGAGCCTTATGTTACATATCAGGAAAAACTTTCAAACAAAGAGATGTATTTCAACTGTGAGAGTTAAAATAGTAAAGACTCGACCCAAGGACATTGAGTAACATTCTTTCCTGAAAATTTTAAGAGTCACTGGATAATGGTGAAGAAAGCCTGGACAGGAATGTCAGAGATGCCTGAACTCAAGACCAGTCACTAGCTGGGTCAGCACAGGATAGTTGCTTAATCACGTGTCATATCAGCCCCCGCCTCTATAAAATGGGAACATTAATATTATCATGAAGGTTTATGGTGAGGAACCAAGAGGAGGTAGCTAAATATCTCAGAACATCATAATTGCTTAATAAATAGCAGCTATAATGATTCACTCTTAATACCAAGAGAAATGCCTGGTTCTCTTTTGCTACTACATTTTAGACAAACTGAATAAAAGGAAAATGGTTAACTATGAATTCAACAGGAAAGATCAAACATAAACACATACAAACCATGATTAGGAAAGAGCTGGACTCAGGTGACTCTTGGTAATTGCCTTGGGAATGTCAGATGCTGGTTTGCAAGTCCACAAACAGAACAGTCTCCCACAGCTAAATACACTGCGGCGTTAGGAAGATGGAGTGAGAGTCACAATGGCAAAGATATGGAATCAACCTAAATGCCCATCAATGGTAGACTGGATAAAGAAAATGCAGTATGTATACACTGTGGAATACTATGCTGCCAAAAAAGGATTGGGATCATGTCCTTTGCAGGAACATTAATGGAGCTGGAGGCCATCAACCTAAGCAAACTCACGCAGGAACAGAAAATCAAATACCACGTGTTCTCATTTATAAGTGCGAGGTAAATGATGAGAACTCATGGACACAAAGAGGGGAACAACAGACACCAGGGCCTGCCTGAGGGTGAAGGGTGGGAGGAGGGAGAGAAACAAAAAAAGTAACTACTGGGTAGCGTACTATGCTTAGTGTCTGGGTGATGAAATAAACAAACCTCTGTGACATCAGTTTACCACTATAACAAACCTGTACACTAATCTCCAGAAAGAGGCCTAGCGACCTGAACCTAAAATAAAAGTAAAAAAAAAAAAAAAGATGGAGTGAGATCCACCTGCACCACCAAGAAACGATCCATAGAACAAATCGTTGCATGAGAAAATAAAAATCACAGATGATCACTCTCTATGGATGCACTCACACAAATCCAGGTACATGGAGAGGAAAAGGCGCAGGGGTGGATATGGATAAACTGCAGGGCGTTGCCACCAGCCCCTCGGGAAGAAGACCTGCTGTGGGGATGGAAGGGAGAGAGCAGGGAGGCCTCCAGGGTTTACACCCTGTATATTGTTCACACTTTTTACAATGAGCATTAATTTCTCTATCACCTATGCAATAAAGTGATAGAGAAATGTAAAACATGCTCAAAACAATTCCTAAAAATTATAATTTCAGAGTGTGGCATGATAAAAATGCAGTGAGGGAAAAAAGACTACCGATCAGATTCCGTGTATGTTGCTTGGGTGATGGGTGCACCAAGATCTCACAGATCACTAAAGAACTTACTTGTGTAACGAAATACCACCTGTTCCCCAATAACTTATAGAAATAAAATTTGTTTAATGCAGAGCAAAATTAGGGTTCAAGTATATGTGCTAGAGTGTGCCACTATTGGAGTAATTTTTTAAAGGATATATATGCAGACAGACAGACAGACATATCTTCTTTTCTTTTTCAGAGTCTCACTCTGTCACCCAGGCTGGAGTGCAATGGTGTGATCTCGACTTACTGCAACCTCCATCTCCCAGGTTCAAGCGATTCTTCTGCCTCAGCCTCCCGAGTAGCTGGGATTACAGGCACATGCCACCATACCCGGCTAATGTTTGTGGTTTTAGTAGAGTCAGGGTTTCACCATGTTGGCCAGGCTGGTCTCAAACTCCAGACCTCAAATGATCCACCCACCTCAGCCTCCCAAAGTGGTGGGATTACAGGCATGAGCCACCATGCCTGGCCCAGAGATATCTTCTTATATGGACGAAAATAATCTCCAGAATGTGGCCTAGCCACTGATGAGAATGGCAGTCCATAAGCTGTTACTGTTCCGGGGTGAAATTGTTACATTTTAAATGTGCTATCTTGTCAATGTAGTACCTATTTAAGGAGAATTACTTAAATGTTAAAATTAATAATTGAAAAATTTAGATGCCCAAAGAATAAATTAATGCATGTAAAACCAAAATAAACACAGACCTGAAGCATCCCAGCTAAGGTTACATTCCCTTTGACCATTGCTGTTTCTTTAGCTCAGTTTTAGGTGAAGCGTGGATGAAGAGGTGAAGAAAGGAAGTGATTCAAAGAAAGTCTCCACAAACCCAAGATGGTAAAATGTCTCATTATGAGGTCTAGTGGACATGGATTTGAATAGCCTAATTTCCAAGTTAAAAGAGGAAAAGAAGCTGGGTCGGGTGGCTCATTCCTGTAATCTCAGCACTTTGGGAGGCTGAGGCAGGTGGATTACCTGAGGTCAGGAATTCCAGGCCAGCCTGGCCAACATGGTAAAACTCGGTCTCTACTAAAAACACAAAAATTAGCTGAGTGTGGTGGCATGCATCTGTCATCCCAGCTACTTGGGAGCCTGAAACAGAATTTCTTGAACCCGGAAGGCAGAGGTTGCAGTGAGCAGAGATCGTGCCGCTGCACTCTAGCCTGGGTGACACAGCAACACTCCATCTCAAAAAAATAAAAAAATAAATAAATAAATAAATAAATAAATAATTCTAAAAGAATTCAAGCAATAAAATCAGCCGATATTTATTATCTACTATAGCCAAGGCATGGAGTTGGGGTTTTATTTACCTGCTTTCCATGAGAAAGATGAGCTAAATGGTTTTTATGGAAAATAAAAAGGAAACATTTAAAGTAACAACAACCAAAAGTATCCACCAATAGTCTGCATCACCTGGGAAACCGCTTGGGAGTCTTCGGATACATGCTCAGCTAAACGATGACAGAGAATGAACCAACTGCTGCCTTTTGTGCCCTGCTACTCCTAAATATGCTTAAACATTTGCCTATCTCACTGGTTAAAGGCGCTGTTGCTGGTGTGACGGTCTTTTTTTCACTGGTTAAAGGCGCTGTTGCTGGTCTGACGGTCTTTTTCTCACTGGTTAAAGGCGCTGTTGCTGGTCTGACGGTCTTTTTTTCACTGGTTAAAAGCACAGTTGCTGGTCTGACAGTCTTTGGTTTCACTGGTTAAAGGCACTGTTGCTGGTCTGACAGTCTTTGGTTTCTCTTCTCAGGGAATCTCAGACCAAGCACTTTTGTCTCCTTCTCACCATGCAGGAAAGGAGGAGAAGTGACACTCCGGTTTTGGTAAGAATTGACACACAGCTACCCTCATCTGGTGAACAGACGAACTGGGGCTAAAGCTGAATGGCTGACATGTCGACAATCTGAAATAAAAACAAACCAACCATGTTTAAGAGTGAATTTGCTTTGTGCAAACTGTCAAAAAGAAAACGTGGAAAAACCGTCTCCTGTGAAGAGGAAGAAAAGGGTTAAGTTGTTGACAAAATCTGGGCTTTCCTTGCAAATAATGATCTGTTGCTTTATGCCATCGTCACATTCTGGATGGCAGATTGTTGAACGAATTCAAAAAAATTAAATTAGTTAGCAAAAGGTCTGGAGCACAGAGGCTGGTCATTTACCCCAGGGCCAGGAAGATGAAAGCACGTTCACCTGCCATTTGCGGCTGCCCGAGCGCGTTAGTACCATCTCGCCGTGCCCACAGATATTCACACGCAGCAATACTCAGGGGACAAATGCGAAGCCATGTGATTTTCCCCCTGCTATGTTAAAAATGCATTCCTATTTTTTCAAGCTTGCTTCGATTAAAGAGGGCACATCTGTTTTAAGTCCCCTTTTATGAAAATTACTGAGCTTCCTCGGCGTGCTTATCTTTTAATTTCAAAATTCTTTGTAGCAATAACTTGGGATAATCACCAGCCATATTTCTGGCCCCTTTAAAAAATAAAGGGGGGGAGGAAAAAAGAAAGAACGAACAAGCCATTTGAGAGCTTTGAACTCCCTGTTCTAATCCTCCCCCTTTGGGCCTGGGTGGAAAGGGTTCCCCTTCATTTGCGTTTAGAATGGCTGAGCCCCGCGTGCACTGCCTTAGCCTGGCCTCCCAGCCCGCGAGCCTGGGCCCAGCTTGACGCTGCAGCGCTATTCATCAAGTCCCCCGGCAGGAGGGAGCCGCTGCTCACCGCCACCGCCAGGCAGCAAAGCCTTCAGCTTCCCTTTTAAGGCCTCTTTATTCCCCCACCCCCAAACACTTTTCACCAAGTTTCTCACCCGCTTCCTCCCTCTGGAGGGGTTCCTTGAATGACCACGACCCTGGATGGCTTTTTCACACGCAAAACTCCCACCCCCAGCATTTTTGTTTTGAATGGCACCTATTGGGTGGGGTTGCATTTACCATCTGCCTTTCTGCTATTTTAAACCCTTGTTTAAGGCTCAGGTTGTTCAGAGACATAATCTGAAGATCGAGCAAAGAGTGGAAAGTTGAGATTCCTTCTCTGGACTTCTCACACCAATTTTTTTCCTCGGTTCCTCCAAGTATTGATGAGATGAGAGATGGGCTGTAAGGTGGGGAATGGAACGCACGCTTAAGGGTCTGGAAACCGTGTGATCCGTGGGGGTGGCCCCACAGCTAGAGACCCATGGAGTCGCCATGCCTCCTGGGCTAGACCCACCACCTGGCGTCAGTTGGCTGATCAGCAGCAACAGGTAATCTTAACAGTTCTGTTTTCCTCCCCGCGAAATGAGGGTAACAACAATTTCAGTTGAGTCTTTATAATCATCTGAAGAAAGGGATCCCTAGATATCCACGGTGATATCCTGTGTGCTATGTTTAGAGCCTAAGATAAAATAAGAAGAAACGTGAGATAATCGGTCTCTTCTCGTGGACGCGCTTAGGAAGCCCAAATACTTCCATCCCGAAAGCGTGCAATCCCCTGCCACGTTCACGTCTGCAACATTGACTCGGAAATTCCCTGAATAAAGAAGCACATGAGGGCAGGAGATGCTAATCCAATTTAGAAAAGTTCTGTGGAGCTTGATTTTTCCCTCCCACTGGACAATGCCAGGGTCTTTCCATCTTTATCTTGGCGGGTGGGGTCAGGAGAAGAGTGAAATGTAAAAGTGTTAGTTCTGCTTTAGTTCACAGCGCTGACGACCAGTATTCGAATAGGACTGGTGGTGACATGTGGCTTTCAGTCCCAGCACACGCTCTCCCTCACCGTGGAAAATTGGTCATTGAATGTATTTACTATTTAAAAAATGATCTGAATCAAAAAACTCTTGCTCACCATCCATCCAAACAATCTGTGCACCTACTGCCTATAGGAAGCCTCCAGGCCAGGCACTCAAGAGCAACGCCCATCAATAGAAAGATGCTTCCTGGAGGTAAGAGCCCAATCCAGCTGGGGAGAGGAGGTCGATAAGAAGAAAAAGCACACACCTAACTCAGGATATCAGTTGTTAAATGTTGTTAAGAGTTGCAGCAGCATTTATTCAGAAATTAAACAACAGCATTATTCCTCACGCTAGGAATACAACTCCTAAGACAAGCGAAGTCTCTGCCGTGGTGAAGGCTACCTGGGAGGAGATGGAGAACAGAAAGCAAACATGCAAACTAACAAAAATGTAATTTCAGGCCAGGCGTGGTGGCTCACGCTTGTAATCCCAACACTCTGGGAGGCCAAGGTGGGCAGATCACTTGAGGTCAGGAGTTCGAGACCAGCCTGGCCAACATGGTGAAACCCCATCTCTACTAAAAAGACAAAAATTAACTGGGTGTGGTGGCACGTGCCTGTAGTCCCAGCTACTCGGGAGGCTGAGGCAGAAGAATCACTTGAACCTGGGAGGCGGAGCTTGCAGTGAGCTGAGATAACACCACTGCACTCCAGCCTGGGTGACAGAGTGAGACTCTGTCTCAAAAACAAAAAAAAAAAGTGTAATTTCAGACAGTGACATGAGCTATGGCGTGAACAGAGCAATGAGGTGGGGGCAGGTGGGGGTGATATGCCAGCACCACTGGGAAGATGACACTGAAGCCCCAGGGAGGATGGCTGAGGCTGGAACAGGCTGGAAGGGGGCTGAGGGTGAGGCTGGAGAGGGGCAGGGCTACATAATCCAGGGTGGA
>NW_012102388.1:1322229-1379299 GCF_000951045.1 Mandrillus leucophaeus
TGCACTGCCTTAGCCTGGCCTCCCAGCCCGCGAGCCTGGGCCCAGCTTGACGCTGCAGCGCTATTCATCAAGTCCCCCGGCAGGAGGGAGCCGCTGCTCACCGCCACCGCCAGGCAGCAAAGCCTTCAGCTTCCCTTTTAAGGCCTCTTTATTCCCCCACCCCCAAACACTTTTCACCAAGTTTCTCACCCGCTTCCTCCCTCTGGAGGGGTTCCTTGAATGACCACGACCCTGGATGGCTTTTTCACACGCAAAACTCCCACCCCCAGCATTTTTGTTTTGAATGGCACCTATTGGGTGGGGTTGCATTTACCATCTGCCTTTCTGCTATTTTAAACCCTTGTTTAAGGCTCAGGTTGTTCAGAGACATAATCTGAAGATCGAGCAAAGAGTGGAAAGTTGAGATTCCTTCTCTGGACTTCTCACACCAATTTTTTTCCTCGGTTCCTCCAAGTATTGATGAGATGAGAGATGGGCTGTAAGGTGGGGAATGGAACGCACGCTTAAGGGTCTGGAAACCGTGTGATCCGTGGGGGTGGCCCCACAGCTAGAGACCCATGGAGTCGCCATGCCTCCTGGGCTAGACCCACCACCTGGCGTCAGTTGGCTGATCAGCAGCAACAGGTAATCTTAACAGTTCTGTTTTCCTCCCCGCGAAATGAGGGTAACAACAATTTCAGTTGAGTCTTTATAATCATCTGAAGAAAGGGATCCCTAGATATCCACGGTGATATCCTGTGTGCTATGTTTAGAGCCTAAGATAAAATAAGAAGAAACGTGAGATAATCGGTCTCTTCTCGTGGACGCGCTTAGGAAGCCCAAATACTTCCATCCCGAAAGCGTGCAATCCCCTGCCACGTTCACGTCTGCAACATTGACTCGGAAATTCCCTGAATAAAGAAGCACATGAGGGCAGGAGATGCTAATCCAATTTAGAAAAGTTCTGTGGAGCTTGATTTTTCCCTCCCACTGGACAATGCCAGGGTCTTTCCATCTTTATCTTGGCGGGTGGGGTCAGGAGAAGAGTGAAATGTAAAAGTGTTAGTTCTGCTTTAGTTCACAGCGCTGACGACCAGTATTCGAATAGGACTGGTGGTGACATGTGGCTTTCAGTCCCAGCACACGCTCTCCCTCACCGTGGAAAATTGGTCATTGAATGTATTTACTATTTAAAAAATGATCTGAATCAAAAAACTCTTGCTCACCATCCATCCAAACAATCTGTGCACCTACTGCCTATAGGAAGCCTCCAGGCCAGGCACTCAAGAGCAACGCCCATCAATAGAAAGATGCTTCCTGGAGGTAAGAGCCCAATCCAGCTGGGGAGAGGAGGTCGATAAGAAGAAAAAGCACACACCTAACTCAGGATATCAGTTGTTAAATGTTGTTAAGAGTTGCAGCAGCATTTATTCAGAAATTAAACAACAGCATTATTCCTCACGCTAGGAATACAACTCCTAAGACAAGCGAAGTCTCTGCCGTGGTGAAGGCTACCTGGGAGGAGATGGAGAACAGAAAGCAAACATGCAAACTAACAAAAATGTAATTTCAGGCCAGGCGTGGTGGCTCACGCTTGTAATCCCAACACTCTGGGAGGCCAAGGTGGGCAGATCACTTGAGGTCAGGAGTTCGAGACCAGCCTGGCCAACATGGTGAAACCCCATCTCTACTAAAAAGACAAAAATTAACTGGGTGTGGTGGCACGTGCCTGTAGTCCCAGCTACTCGGGAGGCTGAGGCAGAAGAATCACTTGAACCTGGGAGGCGGAGCTTGCAGTGAGCTGAGATAACACCACTGCACTCCAGCCTGGGTGACAGAGTGAGACTCTGTCTCAAAAACAAAAAAAAAAAGTGTAATTTCAGACAGTGACATGAGCTATGGCGTGAACAGAGCAATGAGGTGGGGGCAGGTGGGGGTGATATGCCAGCACCTCTGGGAAGATGACACTGAAGCCCCAGGGAGGATGGCTGAGGCTGGAACAGGCTGGAAGGGGGCTGAGGGTGAGGCTGGAGAGGGGCAGGGCTACATAATCCAGGGTGGAGTCTCCCATGTTTGACGGGCGTGTGAGTGAAAATGCAGCTTCTGGTTCCGTAAGTGCACGCATGTGTTGGGGGATGAAATTCTGCATTTGTAACAAGGTGGTGGGGCTGCCACACTTTCAACCACACCTAGACTAGCAAGGGCCAGAGATTTGGTTTTCGAGCCCAGCCTCGCTAGAGTCACCCAGAGAACTTTTACCAATCTCAGATGCTGGGCCCCCTTCCTGGTGGTTCTAATGAACATCAAGGGTTGAGAACTACTGATTTAGCATCTTGGCCGTGGTAAACAAGGGTCTTATTGTCTCAGCCATTGGGAGGGGCTAGGAGCCACCAATCAACCTTCAGAGGAGGCTTTCCAGGGTAGACCAGGGCTTGAGCCAGAGTTCAGTGCACATCAAGCTCAAAGAGATGGAGGTTCAAAGAGATCCATTAGAGATGGATAAAAGGCATAAGCCAGGTTTCTCAATATTTTGCACCATTCTAACATTTGGCATCATAATTCTTTGCTGTGGGGGTGCTCCTGTGTACCGAGGCATGCTGTCAGCAAACCTGGTCTCTACCTATTAGATGCCAGTGAAATCCTCCCAAGATGTAACAGCCAGTAATATCTCCAGATATTGCCAGTTGTCCCCGGGAGAAGAAATGGACCCCAGTTGAGAACCACTGACATAAACAAAGATGAAAAACCAGAAAAGTCAAAGATCCATGCATTATCTGAATGACATTCACTCCATATCTGTGGTTTACCATCCTGGGCTTTGGAGACCGGTCTCCCTCTCTGAAGGTAGAGAAAGCACAGGCTTGGGGTGCCAACAAATGCCTACTTTTATTTGAAAAGAAAAAATTTGACATTGGAAAAGGGCACCTGATATAGTTTGGCTGTGTCCCCACCCAAATCTCACCCTGAATTGTAGCTCCCACAATTCCCACATGTCATGGGAGGAACCTGGTGGGAGGTAATCGAATCATGGGTGTGGGTCTTTCCAATGCTGTTCTCATGAGAGTGAATAAGTGTCACGAGATCTGATGGTTTTAAAAACTGGAGTTTCCCTGCACAAGGTCTCTCTTTGCCTGCTGCCATCCATGTAAGACATGACTTGCCCCTCCTTGCCTTCCGCCATGATTGGAGGCCTCCCCAGCCACATGGAACTATAAGTCCATTAAATATTTTTCTTTGGTAAATTGCCCAGTCTCTAGTATGTTTTTATCAGCAGCATGAAAACAGACTAATACAGCACCCGAGTAGACACCATTGGGAGAATCAGAATTCTGTTAGTCTTCTTTATTTTGAGTTTTAATATTTCCTTATTTAAAAGACTGGGCTGCTAATACAAGCAACAATGTGGATGAACCTAGCAGGCAGTGCTGGAGAAGACCCAGAGGAGTACAGAGTATTCGATTCCACCTACGTGACCTTGGAGAACGGCAAAACAAACTCAGGGTCTCAGGAGTTGGATTTGTGATTCCCCTCAGGGGTGGGCTCAGGGGAGCCTTCTGGGTGCTGGAAATGTCCTATATCTCAGTGTTCCTTTCTGGCACCAGGGCCTGGTTTTGTGGAAGAAAATTTTTCCACAGGCTGAGGCGGAGGTGGGGAGATGGTTTTGGGATGAAACTTCCACCTCAGATCATCAGGCATTAGATTCTCATAAGGACTCACTGGAGTCCCGGATGGTAAACCACACACATGGAGTGAATGTCAGGGAGATAATGCATGGATCTTTGACTTCTCCTGTTTTTTATATTGCTTATATCAGTGGTTCTCAACTGGGGTCCATTTCTCTTGGGGACAACTGGCAACGCCTGGAGATATTACTGGTTGTTACAACTTGGGAGAGTTCCACTGGCATCTAGTAGGTACAGACCAGGGTTGCTGATAGCAAGCCACAGTACACAGGAGCACCTCACAGCAAAGAATTATGGAGCATGCAGTTCACAATAGGGTTCGCACTCCTGTGAGAATCTAATGCCACTGCTGATCTAACAGCAGGCGGAGCTCAGATAGAAATGCGTGCTCGCCCACCGCTCACCTCCTGCTGTGCAGTCTGGTTCCTAACAGGCCGTGGACCAGCACCAGTCCGTGCCCAGGGGCTGGAAACCTCTGCTCTCTCTGGAACCAAGTGGTACCTCTGTGAATGCATGCAGATGTAGGGATTTGTTCAGTTGAACACTTATGATTTGTACAGTTGGCCAGGTACAGAGGCTCATGCCTGTAATCCCAGCACTTTGGGAGGCCGAGGCAGGTGGATCACTTGAGGTCAGGAGTTTGAGACCAGCCTGGTCAGCATGGTGAAACCCCATCTCTACTAAAAATACAACAAAATATTAGCCAGGCATGGTGGTGGGCTCCTGTAATCTCAGCTACTCACAAGACTGAGGCAGGAGAATTGCTTGAACCCGGGAACAGGAGGTTGCAGTGAGCCGAGATCACACCACTGCACTCCAGCCTCTTTATTTTTTTACACCTAAAAAAAAAAAAAAAAGATTTGTACACTTGATGTATGTTCCATGTATATAAAAGAGGCCCGTTTTTACAGAGCGTAGAGGTTCTAAAGCGATGTCTGCCTAGGACCAAGTGCATACCTGGTTTCTTTCTGGCTGGATGATAAGATCTATATTGCAGTATTGTAAGCTGGGTACAAATCTTGGTGGAGGAGCCTTATGAGGAAAAGGCCAGTGTCAAGACAGGGAGGAGCATCCAATCCTTGAAGGGTCTGCTCTTCTGCTGCTGGGAGACTACAGTGCCTTCTTCCAGCAGCCAGGGTGTGTATCCTCCCCTTACTCTTCGGACAGGCCCGATGGAGATGTATCATCACGTCCCCTCCCTGAGAGAGAGCCACCAACAGCTCCAGTTAGGCTCCTGACAGCAAAAGACCAAGAAGGACTGATGGATGACTGGACAGATGGAGAGAGCAGAGGCTGGGAGGAAGCAGGTCAAGCGGAATGCGAGGTGCACAGTCTCAGTGTGGGCATTACGAGTTCTCTCTACAGTTCTTTCCATTTTTCTGTATCTTTGAAAGTTTTTATAATAAAATGTAGGGAGGGAAATCAGCCTTCTTTTCTGTGTCTGCTGAGCGGAGACACCATGAGGGCTTACTAATAGAACACTTTTTACTGGAAGCTCTGTTACCGTCTGTAAACATCGCCACACATTACAACCTTGTTCACAATGAGGTTATCATTGAGGAATGTCATCTAAGAGAAAATACCCAGACACATTTCTGGAGGCAAATGTTTTTAAACGCTGGGATGATTTGTCAAGAAAAGACTTTTCATATCTACCCTTGGATAATATGTAGAATTCCTTATAAGAGTCACATGTCTAGAAACATTTCCCAGCGTCGCCTTTCTCAAGAGTGCCCAATTAAGGATGGGACGAAGGATTTTTTTTTTTCTTTTCTTGTACAACTTTGTTATAATAGCTGGGTGAGAACGAGAGCTCTGTGCTGGAGCTGCCAGGAGCGTGTGAGGTCACCAGGGAGAGCAGAGTCAGTCATCGGCTGCCCTCAGGTGTTAGGAGCCTGGTCCTCCTGGGACAGAGATTTAACAAAGGAATGCATTTCAAAGTAGACACTGTGTTTTCCATCCTTTTTCTGAAGTGTTTTCAAACACACTCCCAGCTAAAAAGTCTTAGAAGTGAGAAAAGGAGGCATATATCAGACAACCCCCGAAGCAGCTGACAATCCGGAGAGCAAAAGATAGGGTCAGATTGGAAATGCTGGAGTCCGTGTACATTCTCGCCATAGGAGGGCTTGATTTATTTTCGCCCCACCCACTGGGTCTCAACTTTGAAATGCTTGGTACAAAAGAATTGGACTAATGCCCTACTTGCATGCATTCTCTCCTAAAATATGACATGTCTGATTTCAATCCACTTTAACCCAGTGCGCTGCGTCTTTGTTGTCACAGGGTGTTGCAGCTGCTTAAACTCACACATCTCAAAGGTTGCTGTGAAGGTAAACAGAAAGCAACGTAAGGCACGCATGTTGCTTCATGTGTCGTGTGTGTGTGTGTGTGTGTGTGTGTGTGTGAAATTTGTATAGCAGTACATGCATCTCTATCCAAAGAAATCAAATCAAACATTAAGTGCAATTTTCCCCTGACCTTTTCTCACCTTTGTCTCTCTCTCTGGAAATAACAGTTGGGTATGAATCCTCCAGGGTGGATATTAAGAGAAATTAGTGAAATTGGATTTTGAGCACATAAATATGACTACGTTTTTAAACATTGGTGATGCTAATGTATTGAATAGCATTCAAATTAAGTTTTTGTGTGAAAATACCTCTTGTTTATGATTGGTCACAGGAGCCTTGAGCCCTCAAGGAAGGCACAGAGGAGAGCTGGTGTATTTCAGTTTGCGTGGCCTTTGCTTGCTTGTACTTTTGTGAATCAGCTCATCTTTTATACGAGTGAAATATAGTTAAAATTTCCTTTTTCATTTTAAACATTTGTTAATTATATACACAATTTACAGTCTATATAATATAGATTACATATAGTATATGTTTATATATGCACACACATATAGGAATATATATAATGTTCTGGCTAACGTTTGACTATATGCTGTAAGAATTTCAAATTAACATTAAAGATTATTTGTGATTACTAGTATTATCAAGTATTACTAGTATTCTCTATTAATTACTAGTATTATCAAGAGAAAACCATAACCTAAAATACTAAAGAATTTCTGATTATCAGTGCTGCTAAGGTGTGGCCATTTTTTGCAACAAGACTAAAATTTGTATTTTGTCTAAAATTTGTATTTTGAAAAAGCTGAAAGTACATTCCCCCAGTGATAAACTTTTTGTATAAGCAAGATATAAATTTGTAGGGCTGGTATAACTGGTCGGTGATTAGAATTTGCCAGCGCACCCTGGCCCCACACGCCTGCACGTCTCCCTAGAATAATTAGAGCAGAGACGGGAGCCAGACTGACTCATCACCTGAGCTTTCCACCAAGTACCGGAGGTATCCGCACCGGAATGTTACTCATACGTGCTGAGACGTTATTTCTGGAAGATCTCTATTAGAGAACACAGATGTTCATGTAAGCCACAGTAACATATAAAGTCATTATCACCCATTCTCCCTCCTGCTGTCCAGAACAAAATAAAAATAATAGTTTTGACTCTTAGAGAGTGTTTGGATGAGATTATAGGCAAGGCTACAGAGGACAAACTGGAATGGGCTGCCATGCGTCTGTATATATATAGATGTGTGTGTGTGTGTATACATTTTTTTAAAATCTATTTCTGTATGTATCTTCACGTAGATAGTTCCTCAACCTCTTATCCAAACTCCCTAGGTCCAGATGTGTTTTGAAACTTGGGCAGTGTTCTGTAATAACATAGTCATATTTCTGTAGTGAAATTATGTGTGTTCACACTGTGTCATAGTAATAAGACTATAAATAACCTCATTTCTTATTACAAAGCGTAAGGTTTCCAGAGCTACTGGAGGTAGGCCAAGAAAGGATCATAGACTTGGATTAACTCATTTAACTCTTGGAACAACTCAGTGAGATTGATAATATTATTTCTATTTTATGGATGAGGAAGCTGAAGCACTTGGAGGGCTAAGGACCATGTGGCAGAGCTGGGATTCGAATCAAGGCACGTAACTTAACCACCACACTACACTGCCCCTCTAGATGATGATTTATATGAACAACATGTTATACTGTACTGTATTGGTTTTGTCAACCCATTACATTCACTCAGGCACAGAAAAACAGAAAGGCAAACAGTGTGAAAATAGTGTAAAGAAACATTTGATAATGATATGACATATTAGAGATTCAGGATCTCTCGCTCAAATTTACACAGACATCATTCAATTTGTCCTTCAAATTCAAAATTACCCCCATGACAGCAGTGCTGTGTGTGAGTACAGGTACACGAGGAGAGACCACCATATCTGTGTAACCAAAAATATTTTTGCAATACACACATGCACTGTATTTTGCAGATTCCTGAAAGAGACTGCCTGGGTCAAAAATTCTGCTCTGATATGAGGCCACAGGTTTCTGACCTATCTGTAAACCTCTCTTTGTCTCAGCCTCCTCATCAGTAGGATGGGAGAAGGACATAAAACCCAGGGAGTTATTAAAAAAAATTAACCACTTTCTCTCCACAGCCTTTAGGTCTGCACGCCAGCCACTTTGATAGGATCAACTGCAGAGATGTGCCCAGCTTTGCTCAAATTGGCCTTCATCCGGTTCCAGCTTTCAAAACAGGAACAGTGGGAAATGAGAGGGAGATGTCCTGTGCCCATGCAGGCTGCCCTTCACTACACCCACAGCCAGCCAGGCATTCAGGTGTTTCTTTCTGCAATTCTCTCTTAAGAGAAGTACTTCAGGGGCACAGGAAATTCCCACATCAAAGGGTAAATGAGTAAGTGCTGCCAACGTTCCCAGGACCCTCCTGATGAATCCTAAACCACTAATCTAATTTGAAGGGTGCTCACCTAAAAGCAAGTAAGGCCTGACCTGTAAAAGTGAGGTCGTTCCCACCAGGTGGCTGAAAACACTATCACCCAAGTAAAATAGATTGTGTCATAGGAACCGTGAGTATGTCCTCACTGAACACAATTTGACAGTTTCAGAATCCTCTGCATTCTAAATTGAGAAAGAAGAGTCATTCACAGGCTACTACTATTACTGCTGTGACTAACACTCACAGTGATCACCAAATTAATCATGTGGAATAACTAGAAATGACACATGGCTCAGCTAACATTTCTTTGCCAGGAAAGCTTTTTCTAACAGTCTTTCAGCCAGCTTGAAGCTTCTACTCTTTGTTCAGCAAACACTGTGATTCCTTTGGGCTCCTGTATCTGTCAGGATGGTCTAGGTTATGCTGCAATAACAAATAAGTCCCAAGTGTCCGTGCCTTAAAAGAACAAATGCTTATACTTTGTGTTACGAGTTCACTGAGAGTTGTCCGCAGCCATTCCAGGACCTGGCAGAGAAGCCCTCATCTGGATTGCAGAGGGGTCTCTAAGGCAGAGGGGAAGAGAGAAAATGTGGGAAAACCAAGCACTGGTTTTGAAGTTTTCTGACAGATGTTTTGCAAAAGCCACTTTCACTTATACTTCATTGACCAAAGCAGGTCATGTGGCTGCTATGGTTCCCAAGGAAGTGGAAAGTACATCCTACCAGGGGCAAGAAGAGGGGACACAAAAGTATTTGGTGAAGAGTGCTGATAATTGCTACAGCCACCTGCTCTGACCCCTATCTTAGTCCCAAGGAGTCTCCCACTTGATCTAGCAGAGCCTGCCTCCCACTGGAGATATGGAGATGCCACACTCTCCTGAGGCTGCTGGCAGGCAGGTGACCCAGGCTCTGACCATCAGAGGTATGCACTGGAGATTTTAAATCTGTCACTAGTGGAGGAGAGGAGAGATTGCATGGGATCCACCCTGAGAGAGCGAGCGACAGATTGGCCTCCAGAGGTCGTCCTGGGGGGGAAGCCCTCAGGACCGATGGCATTGTCTGTTCCTGCTGTGGAAGCCCACATCACACTCCTGCATGTGAACCCACAAAGCCTTGTTCTCTGGCTGACCTAGAAATTCTATTTGCTGTTTAGTATCTTTTAATTTTAAATTGTGGTAAAATACACATAGCACAAAATCTGCCATCTTAGCCATTCAGTGGCATGAAATACATTCACAGTGTGCAACCATCACCACCATCCATCTCCAGGACCCTTTCCGTCTGGCAAAACTGAAACTCTATTCACATTAAACAATCACCCCATTCTCCCTTCCCTTAGCCCTTGGCAAACCACCATTCTACTTTCTAACTTTATTAATTTACCAATAACTATTTTCTGCTTAAATTAGTAAATCCTTTCTCTGCTTAAATTAGCCAGAGTGGCTTTCTGTGGCTTGACATTAAGAACCTTGACTGATATTGACTGTAAGTGTTTTGAGGGCAAGGTTGGATCTCTGCCCTATTTTATATTCTCACTGCTAATAGACAACTGTTTACCTGAAACATTGGAATGATGAAAAGCCTATCATTCCAAATGAGGCTGCTCAAATAGGACATTGAATAACCCACTTCAATACTGAACACATATCTTTAGGTTCCGCCTATAGGATTAAAAAGAAACATCCTTTTTTTAAATCAAGAAAGGCAAAGTAAAAAATTAATAAGAATTCAGTTTTTTGAAGATATGATACATGAGAAATAGAGAATTTATGCCCTTGTGATGTATTAATGCTTTTAAGGGACTTCAAAATGAATCTATTCTGCAGAATAATCAAGAATGTAGGTATGAACAGCTGGCATATTGCCTTATCCCAACTCTTGCTGTCAGATCCCACGTTCCTTCATAACTAATTGAATCTGCAGGGAAATGTCATTTGCCCTGAGATGCATTCTTTTGTAGAGAGGTTAGAGCATCTGCGAGAATCAATCCAGCAGTCAAAAAAAAAAAAAAATCATAAAAAGCTGGGAAGGAAAACGGAATGTGTCATTCAACAGAAATCACTAAAGGGAAAGAGAATCTACTATGGACTGAATTATATTCTCCCCCAAAATTCACATGTCGGATCCCTGCCCCCCAGTGTGGTGGTGTCAGGAAATGAGGTTTTGGAGAAGTAATTAGGTTTAGATGAGGTCATGGGGGTGGTACCTCCGGAACAGAATTGGTGCCCTAATTGTAAGAGATACCAAAGAGCCAGCTCTTCTGCTGTCAACCAAGTGAGGACACAGTGAGAAGGCAGCCGTCTGCAAGCCAGGAAGAGAGCCCTCACCTGGAACTGCATAGGCTAGCACCTTGGTCTTGGACTTCCCAGCCTCTAGAACTGTGAGAAACAAATTGCTATTCTGTAAGCCACCCAGTCTATGGTACACAGGAACTTAAATGTATGCATATGTGGAGATACATTTTATGAAAAAAAAAAAAAAGCAGAGAGGGGACAAAGAATGACAAATTGGGTATTACTTTAGACTGGGTAATGAGGGAAGGCCTCTTTGCAAAGGTGTCACTTGAGCAGTGTATCAGTCTAGATTCAGGCCCTATGACAGAGGTCACAGCAGGTATTTCAGCAGAAACGATCTAATACAGGAAATGGGTAACAAGGGTGCTGGAGGACTGACACAGCCAAAAGGGAACAGAAAGGAACCCAGCAATGGTAACCACAGATGCGACTGCCACCCTAGGCTGGAGAGCAGGGGAAGAGATGGGTGATGAGCACTTAGAAGCTCAGAGGAAGAGCCTTTGGAGCCATGGCTTAGGTCCCTGAAGAGGGGGTGCTATTCAGTGAATGCAGGAACCTAAGGAGCTTGAGGAGGGGCCCCACTTCTATTCTATCAGAGGTTGCTTCTGGGAGTGCTAAAGAAGCTAGGAGATGGATTCACTGCTGATTTTGGGGTGAAGTGAACCTAGCTGGACAGTGCTGTTGCTGGGGTAGCTGCAACAGCGACAGCAAGCAAAGAGGGAGGAGGAGGCCCTTCTTGAACCTCATGGTTTCTCTCTAGCACCGAGCCCCTGCCTAACATAACTGGTTGGCAGAGAAGAAGCATGTTCTGCAGAGGCCGGCCCAGGAATGCTGAGCAGAGCATCAGAGGGCGGGTTTGGAGCTGAGAGTTGACAGGTCAGTAACCAGCATACACCAAGATCCAGAGGAAGTGAGAGAATGAGCCACGCTGACACCCAGAGAGAAATAATAGTTCAGACAAAAGGGAAAGCACTGCCAGAATCAGAGGTGAGAGTCTGCTTGGTACATTTACGAGACATGGCCCATGTGCAGTGAACAAGGGGGAGTAATAATGATTTCTCTACCTACCCGATGCCTCATGTTTGCCTGACATAAATATTGACATTTCCTTCTATATTCCCCAGGTAAATAAATAGAGTCGTGTTCTGCCATTGTCTGTACTCTGAAGAGTTTCTCACAATCTGGCATTAAGACTCTAGAAATCATCTACCTTCTACACAACTTCTGAAGCTGTTCAACATTGCCTTAAAATTTTTCAAAAGGTCGTAGAGACTGATAATGCCATAAAGTTTCATTTTCTTTCTTTAGCTCCCATCTGGGATTTTCCTTCTTTTTCCTACCTGGAATAGATGGAAGTCTGGAGGTGTGGCAGCCTTCTTGCAGCCATGAGGTCACCATGGATATGAAAGTCATGCATAAGGAGGGTGGGGCGGGAAGATAATGGACTTGCTGCATTGTCTGGGCTTTTCCATCTCGTGTGTTATGTGAGCAAAACAAACCCCTACTTGGTAAAGCCACTAGAGTCAAGTTTTTGTTTTGTGGAGACACGCGTAATTCCTAACGGATACTTGCAATGTCTATTGGTAGAACTCAGTTCTGGAGATTCGTCTGTGTTCCCAGTACCATAGAAAAATCTTTTTATTTAGAAAAACATTAAAATTGTAGACATTGTTAACATAAAACTGGAATTATAGAATTGAGTTGTGCTCTTTCTAAAGAGAATCCACAGTTCTTTTATTTAGTAATTTAAATATCTGCAGTCTCTTAGACTTGATACCGAGATGGTGCTGATTAAAACAAACACTCCATGCTCAGGAGTCTAATTGCAAATGGTTTTTCTTCTTTTGTGAGACAAAGTCTCATACTGCTGCCCAGACTATAGTTCTGGGATACAAACCTGGCTCACTGCAGCCTCTGACTTCTGGACTCAAGTGATCCTCCTGCCTCAGCCTCTTGAGTAGCTGGGACCACAGATGTGTACCACTATGCCCAGCTTTTTAAATTTTTTTGTAGGGATGGGGTCTCACTATGTTGCCCAGCTGGTCTTGAACTCCTGAGCTCAAGCAATCCTCCTACCTCGACTCCCAGAGTGGTGGGATTGCAGGTTTGAGCCAACACAACTGGCCGCAGAAGTTTTTGTATGCGGGAGATATACTGTAAAAAGTTACAAGCCTCAACAACTTGCACGTGATATTTTCTTCTCTCAGAACAGAGAGCTCCACCCAAGCCAGAGGATCATCTGAAAATGGCCTAAAGTCAAGTGCCTCTTAAAGGCAACACCCTAAATAGTCCAAAGATGGCAAAAGCATGACATGGCAAACACTACTAGTTCACAAGGAAATTTGAGAATGAGATGGCCTCAATACAGTCAAAGTCAAATTTCAAAGTGACCAGGCAGGATATCTATTATTCATCAAAATGTAAATGTGTATTACAAGAGTGGAGTGCAAGCTGTTTGAGAACTGTTATTCTTCTGCTGAGGAGGAGGACACAGTTGCTGGGGAAATGATGGTTGCTTTCACAGGCAGCATACCTTATTTAATACAGTGAATTGGGTGTGATGACTTAGAGATCAATAGAGGACCAGAGCTGGAGCCAGATGATCTGGTTTAAATCGCAGCCCCACCATCTCACAACAGGATCACCTCCAGTATGTGGTGTAGCCTTCTGGTGCCTCAGGATCCTCATTTGTGAAATGGAGACCATAATAGCATCTATCTCTTGGAAACATGAAAAGTAAAATGAGCTATATTTAAAATAACCAGTTGTATCAGCTATACATCTTCAAATCTTAGATGCTGTCCATTTTGAGATCCACCATTAATTATATACCACTACTAATTAGGTTGACGGTTTTCAAACAGAACCCCAAGTATTTTGACATTCTTCTGTATAAGAAGCGGGGTTGGGAGGGGAAAGGCTTCCAGATAGAAAGGAAGAAGTAAAACACTCTCTAGTTACAGATGACATGATCTTGCAAATAAAAAAGAAATCCTAAGGTGTCCACAAAAAAAAATTAGAGTCCATAAATGAGCTCAGCAAGTTTGCAGGACAAAATATCAACGTGTAAAACTCAAAAAAATCTCTACACTCTAGCAATGAACAGTCCAAAAATGGAAGTAAGAAGACAAGTACATTGACAATAGCATCAAAAGGCATTAAATACCTAGCAATAAATTTAAGAGAAGTACAAGGTATGTACGCTGTCTAAAATATCAATTAAAGACCTAGATAAATGGAAAGAATATCTCATGTTTGTGGTTGGGAAGGCTTAATATTGTTGAGATGGCAATACTCCCCAGATTGATCTACAGCTTCAAGGCAATCTCTATCAATGTTACAGTTGGCTTCCTTGCAGAAATTAACAAGATGATCCTAAAATTCACATTGAAATGCAAGGGACCCCAAATAGTCCAAACAATTTTTAAAAATAACCATGTTGGAGGACTAAAACTTTCTGAATTCAAAACTTAGTACACTGTTACAGCAATCAACACAGCATTGTAATAGCATAAGGATAGACGTGGAGATCAACGGGATGGAATTGAAAGTCCAGAAATAAACCCTCATATTTATGGCCTATTTATTTTTAAGAAGGGTGCCAAGACAACTAATTGGGGAAAAGAATAGTCTTTTCAGTGGATGTTTCTAGGACAACTGGATACCCACAGAAACAAGTGAGATTCCTACCTCACACCAGGCACAAAAATTAACTTAGGATGAATCAAAGACCTAAATATAAGAACTAAAGCAATATAACTCTTAGTAGAAAACAGAAGGGTAAGTCTTCATGACTTTGAGTTGGCAATGCATTCTTAGATATGAAACCAAAAGCATATGCAACAAAAGAAAAAGGTAAGTTGGACAACATCAAAGTTAAAAACTTGTACACTTCAAAGGTCACCATCAAGAAAAGACAACTCATGTAATGGGAAAAAGGTTTTGTAAATTGTATTTCTGATAAAAGACTCATATCTCAAACAAATAGAGAACTCTTGCAAGTCAGTAACAAAGTGACAAATAAGCCAGCTAAGAAGCAGCCATAGGATCTGAATAGATGTTTTTCTATTCTTTCCAAAGAAGACAGAAAGATGGCCAACAAGCCAACATGAAAAGATGCTCCACACCATTAATCATTATTTGAATGCAAATCAATAACACAATGAGCCATAACTTTATACCCACTAGAATGCCGACAATCAGAGTGTTAATAAGTGATGGCAGGCAGGTAGGGAAACTGGAATCTTCATGCATTACTGGTGGGATTATAAAATGGTACCGGCACTTTGGAAAATAGTTTGTCAGTTCTTCAAAAATTTAAACATAGAGTTACTACCATTCCAACCAGCAATCCCACTACTAGGTATACACCCAAAGGAATAGAAATCATTCTACCATACAGACACGTGCACGTGAATGCTCATTGCAGCACCACTCACAATAGCAAAGACATGAAATCAACCTAGATGTCCATCAATGGCAGACTGAATAAAGAAAATATGGTACATATACACCATGGAATACTATGCAGCCAAACAAAGAATGAGATCATTTCCTTTGCAGGGACATGGATGGGGCTGGAGGTCATTATCCTTAGCAAATGCCACATGTTCTCACTTATAAGTGAGAACTAAATGATGAGAACACATGGACACTAAGAGGGGAACAACAGACGCTGGGGCCTACTCGAAGGTGGGGATTTGGAGGAGGGAGAGAAGCAGTAAGAAGAACTGTTGAGTACTAGGCTTAGTACCTGGGTGATGAAATAATCTGTCAAACAAACCGCATGACATGAGTTTACCTATATAACAAACATGCACCTGCACACGTACTCCTGAACCTAAACTAAAAGTTAAAATAAACATGGAGTTATCATATGACTCCGCAATTTCACTTCCAGGTACATACCCAAGAAAATTGGAGGCCTGTGGCCACACAAAAACTGGTATATAAATGTCCACAGCATCTTTGTAACAGCCAGAATGTCGAAACTATCTAAGTGTCCTTCTTGATAAACAGATAATCAGTAAGTGACATCCCCTACAACAGAACGTCATTCAGCCATAAAAAAGAGAAGAGTGCTGACACACGCTGCAACAGAGATGAGCCTTGGAAACATCACGGCAAGTGAAAGAAGGCACACCGAAAGAAACGGCACCGATCATCTGATTTCATTTATACAAGACGTTGAGGTTTTGCAGATCCACAGACCCAGAAAGTAGATTAGTCGTTTTTAGGGGCTAAAAGGAGGAGATGAGGAATGACTCCTAATGGGTATGGGGTTTCTTTGAGGGGAGGTGATACAAACGTGTTAGAATTAGATAGTGGTGATGGTTGCACAATCTTATAAATATACTAAAAGTCACTGAATTTTATACCTTAAAGGGTGAATGTTATGGCATGTGAATTATGTATCAGTATGTTTTAAAAACAGACGGGAAACTATGTCTTTTTTTAACTTTTATTTTAGGTTCGGGGGTGCATGTGCAGCTTTGTTACGTAGGTAAATTGAGAGTTGCAAGGGCTTGGCGTACAGATTATTTTGTCACCCAGGTAATAAGCATAGTACCCAATAGGTACCTTTTCAATCCTCTCCCTCTTCCTACCCTCTACCCTCAAGTAAGCCCCAGTGTCTGTTTCCTTCTTTGTGTCCACGTGCACTCAATGTTTAACTCCTGCTTATAAGTGAGAACATGTGATATTTGGTTTTCTGTTCCTGCATTAGTTCACTTAAGATAATGGTTTCCAGCTCCATCCATGTTGCTGCAAAGGACATGACCTTGGGGAACCATGTCTTGATACTGGGTTCTATTATGGCTTGACCAGTAGACTGTGGTGGGAGTGACCCCCTGCCAGTTTCCACTCCCTCTCTTGGGATGCCTGCTCTTTTCATGCCCTGGCTGCCATGTTGTAAGGAAGCTAAAGCAGCCTTTGGAGAGGCCCATGTGGAAAGCAACCAAGGCCACCAGCCTTCAGCACTGGCCACACTCCTGCCAAGCTAGAAGTAAATCCTTCAAGCCAAGGCAAGCGGCCCAGGCTGACACCTCACGGAACAGAGACAAGCTGTCCCCCTGAGTCCTGCACAAATTGAAGATTCATGAGCAAGATAAATGATTGTTATTTTAACACTGCAAAATAACATTAAGGAAGAAAGGTCCCTGCCGAATACAGTCTGACACAACGTCTTAATCATAATCTCCTGTGGTACATGAGCCACCTACCCCACCACTCTTGGCTGTGAAGTTTCTCTCATCTCTTCCGAGAGCAAGGACAGTGCCTTTGGCCAAGTCTGGCACTGCTTGGCACGTGGGGGCTCATCCTTGTGCTCGAGTCTCAGCTTCGTCTATTTGTGGATGTCTTCCTGGATTCCCTAAAGCCCTTGGATGTTGCTTTGGAAGAAAAAAATGTGGAATTGGAGTCATTCCACTTAAGACAAATATTTGCCTTTGTGATAGCCTACAGAGACCTGCTTTTCAAAACCAAACCAAAGTGTTTTTGTTTTTTTTTTTAATAACACTTCAATAATGACTAAACTCAACACCTGTAGTGCTGACAGCATACATAAGTCACTGATGAACAGCTACGACCACGTGTGAGCCTGGGCAGGCTGTGATGACCGCCTTGTCACCACAGTGACCTGCCCAACAGCGATTCTAAGACACCATCGGGAACAAAGCCCATGCAGACGTCAGAGATGAAAGATGTTAGTCTTCGGATCAGTGAAATACAGCCTAAATGCTTAAGAAACGAGGCGGCGGCTGTTATTTGACCTCCACCAAGGGCAACTCTGTGGCAATGCCATGGCTGAATTGGAGACGTAGTTGAAAAGGAAAAACCAGAACCGAGTTTTAAACATCGACCCATTGACCTGTTCGTTTTTAATTAGGAAGTATACCCCCCAAATTGCGCACGGGGTGGGGGTTACTTACTTAGGCAAAATAATGCCATCATGGTGAAAAGTGTTTCCTGAAATTACCAAATAAGTAAAGCCAACATTTCAGCTAGTTCCGTGGAGATGGGGGAGGTGCAGATTTAGGTTTCAGGACCTGTTTCACTGTTCAAAGAGAAAGGGGCCTCGGCATCTCAAGCCCCCAAGCTCCATGACCATCTCTCACCCACTGCCTTTGCCTCCTGCGTTCTCAGGCAGCTCCATCGACTCAGTGACAAGCTCCTCCGCTGCCAGGACTTTGAGGTCCTGGCTGCTCACCCCTGGGTTTGTCCTGCTGTTTCTGATCGGCCTCCTTTGCATGCATGTCTGCGCGGCCCTGCCCTTCCTCCTTCCTGGATGGTCCCCTCCTCACGGCTTTTCCTGCTGTTTCCCCATCACCGGCTCCGCTGCTGTGAGGAGCTCAGGCCACCTGGGATTGCAGTGCTGGCCCTGCCAGAGCCTCCCCTTCCTCTGAGGCCCCAGCTGTGCCAGCCTCCTGTCCGCTGCCCCACGGCCTGTGGCCTGCCCACTCTACCCACGGTGCCTTTCGTCCCTGCACCCGTGCCACTTCCTCTCCCTCTCCCTCTTCCTTCAAAACAGCACTTTCCAAACATTTCAGAGTGCAGCCTATGGTCAGAAGAGCATTTTTATCACAACTGTGTGTGTGTGTGTCTATGTAGATGTGCATGTGTGTATGTGTGTGTTTACGTGTGTATATGTACAGGTATGTGTGTGTTTGTGTATGTGTGTGCATGTGTGTTTGCATGTCTGTGTCTATATGTGCGTATGTGTGTGCATTATGTGTATATATGCATGTGTGTATGTGTGTGCATGTGTGCATGTATATGTGTATATGTGTGTATGTGTATGTACCTGTGTGTGTTTATGTGTGTATATGTGTATGTGTTTATGTGCATGTATGGGTGTGTGTATATGTATATATGTGTGTGTGCATGTATGTATGTGTTTATGTGTTTATGTGTATGTATTGTGTGTGCATGTGTGTGTTTATGTGCATGTGTACGTCTGTGTATATGTATGTGTATACATGTGCATGTGTGTGCGCATATATTGTGTGTATATGTGTATGTGTGTATGTGTATGTATGTGTATTTGTGTATATGTGTATGTGTGTGTCTGTGTGTGTTTATGTGTTTGTGTGTGTGCATGTGTGTGTGTGCGTGTGTGTATGTGTAACTGAAACAAAAGTTTCACAAAACAGCATGTAGTCTGTGCCATGCAATCTCTTATTATTTATTCTGTTCTATTAATACTTCATTTTTATAAAATGTGCTGGTTGTAACCCACGAAATTCATGCCCTGACACCCTATGTGTCACTAGCAGCAGCCCAGAGCCACTGCAGGCCACAGCCCAGTCAACGCCTCCCCCGAAGCCTGCCCACATCCACAGATGTGGTTTGGCTGCTGCCGTGTGACATTCTCGCTCTCCCTGGATGTTCCCTTTGTGTCCCTCGTCGCAGGCTCTGCTTACATGCATGTGGTTGCTTCCCGGATGTCTGTGCTGCACACCAGACGGTAGGCTCTGTCGAGACAGGAGCAGTGTCTGCTGTTTGTCCATGATTCCTCAGGAGAGACTCCCAGGGGACTTTCTCTTGTGCCTCCTTCTTGTGCTGACTTTCCTATCATAGGAGGTGGGGCATCAACAGACTGAGCCTTTGCTCTCTTTTTCAGAAGTACCCTGGACCCTTCCTGCATCTCCCTTTGCAGATGTGAGCTTCCATTCTAGATGAAGGGGCAGGTGCAGCTGTGACAACCCCACAGCCACACAGCCGTGCGCTCCGACCTCCTCATAGAGCACACACCCGCCTCCACAGTCCTCCGGCACTGCCCAAGATTCCTGCCTCTCTGGGGTCCAGGATGTCAGGCTGTGGGAGAGCCTCCTTGGCAGCTCATGAGGAAGAACTGGAGGCCTTGGCGCCCTGCGATTCCCAGGTCATGGCTACCCAGAGAGTCCACAGTTGGGCCTGAGTTCCCTGCCCAACACAGGCCAACCTGGACCTGTCATTCAGCCCCAGCAGCTACCAGCATGTCAGCATCCAAGACTCACATAACCGCTGTGTGTTAAACACATGCCAGGAGCAACAAGCATGTGGTGAGCAGTGAGAACAGCTTTCAGGGCTGGGAAACTAGCTGTGGAGGGAGTCAGGCAAGACGGGGCTCATGAAGGCAATGGACTCGGGTCCAAGCCACCTGGATTCCCGCCTGGATGAGGCAGCTGCCTCCCCACCGGCCTCCCCACTACTGCTCTTGTCCCCACCCCCGGTCTCCCCAACACTGCAGGCTTCCAGATTCTCTCTCCCAGAGTTAGAGCCATGATCGCCTCCAAGGCCACAAAGCCTGCCAGGTCTCCATTCCCCTTCTGACGGTTGCACTGCCTGCCCCTGGCTTCCTCTATCGCCAGCCTGAACGCCTCCTTGCAATTTCTGAACAGGCCAGACGCTCCAGCCTGGGCATCTCTGCAGTTGCTGCTTCCCTTGGCTGGACCTCACCCTCTTCCATCTGGGAAAAATGTGGCTGCCCTGAGTCTCCAGCCCCTGCTTAGATGTCACCTCCTCAGTGAGGCCCTCCTCGAGGGTGCCGTCTGAAATCACAGCACCCCTTGCCTGGATCTCCATCCTTCTCTGTCTTTCTCCACTACATGCGGAGATTTGTCCACTGTGTACATTGACATGCAGCAACAGCTAGACGGGTTCCAAGCACTCTGTAAGTGCTGCTGAGTGAGGGCCTGAGTGCTGGACTCAACCAGGCTTGCAGGATAAGGCAGATGTTGTGTGTGGAATTGCCTCTCCCCACCCTCCATAGGTCCTCACCTCCAAGCCCTGTGAAATTGTCCTTATTTGGAAATAGAGTCTTTGGCAGGCCAAGTGGAGATGATGTCGTTAAGATGGGCCATAATCGAGTATGATGTTTGGACACAGGGCAGGTATACACAGACAGCAGACAGCGTGAAGCCACAGGGAGGGTGCCTGAGGCCACCAGGACCCAGAAGAGAGACCCAGAGTAGATTCTCCCTCACATGCTCAGAGGGAACCAACCCCACAGCACCTCGATTCCAGATGTCGGGCACCCAGAAGAACGAGAGAATGCACCTTTGTGGTCTAAGCCGCCCAACTACGGTACTTATTACGACAGCCTTGGAGAACACAAAAACAGTAGGATTTCATAGTCACACTTGCTAAGGGGAGAGAAAAAGCACAAACATGCCAAAATGTGTCAGCCGCAAGGCCACACCATCCATGTAAATGCCTTATTTAACGCCTGGGATGGAGACCCCGGTGTGCATGTCCTGACTGTGCCATCAGCCGTACCTCCGTGGGCCACTCTGATCTACACAACCAGAAGACGGGGGTCGGAGGAAGATTGAATGAATTAATCTGCAATAGCCAGGACAGGTAAAGAAGAGCCCCGTCACGCAAGGTGTTATAGGCACTGTTGACAGAGTTTTGTGTTTGTCCTGAAAGTACTGGGAGGCCACTGGAGGGCTTTGGGCAGGAGGGAGTTCTGTGGAGTGCAGATTGGAGGAATATGGATGTGATTACAATAGTCCAAGGGAAGGATGCAAGGAGTCTGCTCCAGCGTGGGGTTAGAAATGGAGAACAGCGGTCGGATTTGACAGATATGTAGAAGGTTCATAGGCAAGACTTGGTTTTCGAGATGAGAGTGAAAAGGTGACGTGCTGGATTGGAGATACCTTTGAATCATCCCAAAGCAGATATTAAGTAACTGCACTAGAGATGTACATTTGTAAGTTATCCACATATGGGTGTTGAGTGAAGCCATGTGGGTGAGTGAGATGGGAGACAGGAGAATGAAGTGGTCTAGGACCATGCCTTGAAGAACCCTATATTGAATGGCCCTGAAGAGAGGGATGAGCTTGCAAAGGAGACAGAGGAGAGAGAGAGGAGAGAGAGACAGAGAGAGAGAGAGAGAGAGAGAGACAGAGACAGAGACAGAGACAGAGATAGACAGAGAGGGGTGGGGGAATAGGGGAAGAATCATGTGGAGTATCTAAAGAGGACATGATCAGTGGATGGAATCCTGCAGGCATGTATGTTATATATGGCTTCCTCATTCTAAGTAGAGATGTCGTGGCACCCCCTTCATCAGGTTGTTATGGGAGGTCAGGAAATGCACCACACCCAAAGTGTTAGCTTAATGCTTGGCACAGGTCAGGTGGCCTCAATGTGGAGATGATTCTCGGACGGGGGGTTCCCCCAGGACCGGTGTGGCGATGCATCCTGGTTTGCTCGAACTGTCCTGGCTGGCACCTGCTGTCCTGCGACTTGTGAAGAGCATTCTCTTTCATTCCCAAGAGGTCTCAATTTGTGCCATACATTATATGAGCATCTCTTCTGTGATGATTAGCACAGAGACTACTTAAGATAGCATGACTTAGGGAAGGGAGTGCAAAGCGCACGTTCTCTCACTGAAAGCTCCTTTTAAACATAAACTGCAAAATGGTCACAGACATAAACCCAGATGGGAAGAACTCACCAAAGCCTGCTTCAGGCACAAGGGATTCGGAAGTATCAAAGTCAGGGCTCCCAAAGGGAGACACGTGTACTGTTCACACAAGCAGTGAACTTGATTACCGCATAAAACCTGATGTCAAGGTTTTAGAAATAGATGATTATTTTAGCCTAAAACCACCCGCAGATGTTTTCAAATAGTAAAAACCCGTGTAAACCAAACTTCATTGTGAAATGCAGCTTTAAATATTCCAGCCTCGAAGAAAAAATACCCTATCCTAGAGATTTCTCTCCACTCATAAATGAGTCATGCACTTACGAAGCATGAAGTTTTTATTTTTTATATTCTTTTGATAAATTGCTAGCTATGGTGACAAATATTCTACAGAGCCCCAGAGATCAAGCCCTCATTATACGATGTGGTGTTATAGATCATATTACACTGACTGATTAATTCTAAACCAGAAGTATTAAAAAAGATTTACAATATGTGAGTGGCATAAATTTTTTTTAAAAGAGCCTTTTTCTTTTTTTTGAGACAGAGTCTCACTCTGTTGCCCAGGCTGGATGGAGTGCAGTGGTGCAATCTCGGCTCACTGCCACCTCCGCCTTCCAGGTTCAAGCAATTCTCCTGTTTAAAAAATTAAAAACAACCTTTGATGTTTATAAACAAAAAATATTTTATTTCATTGCTGAGAGGTAAAAAATAAAAAGCTAGGATGCTAGGGTATATTTAAAAGGGTAAAGAAACAAAGACCAATGTGACATTACCATTTATTTTAAAAGAATTTATGTTTCTATAAATATAACACGAAGAAATTGTACCACAGTGCCAAAAAAAAGATCCTCTTTTTCCTGCTGAGGACACCCCACAGGAAAATAAACACAAGTGACCCAACCTAGAAGAAAATCAATTGTGTGGTAAGTGACCGTAATATGAGCTGAAGCTCATGGGAAATTCCAAGACCTCCAAATGATTTTATTAAAATACATATTTTGTACAAAGATCTTGGCAAGATTGCGAAAAATAAATTATTCTCAAAGGGCTAGACATTTTAAAATAAATTTATTGAGCCATAACTCACATACAATAAAACTCATCCCTTTGAAATTTACAATTCAGTAGGTTTTAGTAGATTCACATTGTTGTACAACCATCACCAATCTATCTGATTTTAGAACATTTTCATCACTACAGAGAGAAACGACATCTCCATTAACAGCAGTTGTTATTGATTCCACCTCTCCCTAGAACTCAGAATCATTTGTTCACCACTTTTTTTTTTTTTTAATAGATTTTTTTTTCTCTCCCTCTGTTGCCCAGGCTGGAATGCAGAAGTGTAATCACGGCTCACAGCGGCCTCAAACTACTGGGCTCAATCCTCCCGCCTCAGCCTCCCAACTCAATAGGACTACAGGCATGTGCCACTACACCTGGCTAATTTTTAAAATAATTTTTATAGAGACATGATCTCACTATGTTGCCCAGGCTGGTTTTGAACTCCTAACCTCAAGCAATCCTTCCACCTAGGCCTCCCAAAGTGCTGGGATTACAGGGAACACATACACTACCATGCCCAGCCTCATTAACCTATTTCTGACTTTATAGATTTACCTATTCAAAACATTTCATGTAAATGGAATCCTACAATTTGTGGTCTTTTGTGGCTGGCTTATTTCATTCAGCATGTTTTCAAGGTTCATCTATCTACATTGTAGCGTATGTACTATATTCCTTTCTATGGCTGAATAATAATCCATTGTATAGAATACCATGTTTGGTTTATTCAATTGTCTATTGGTGAACATTTGGGGCTTTTCCACCTTTGGGCTATTTTGAACATACAGGTTCATGTTTTTTAATGACGTATGCTTTCAGTTCTCTTGGGTATATACTTAGGTGTCAAATTGCTGATCATATGGTAACTCTATGCTTATGTTTTTTCAGAGCAAACAAAATTGTCTTCCAAAGTGCTGCACCACTAACAATCAAAACAGGAATGTATCATGGTTCCAATTTTTCTACACCCTTACCAACACTTGTTATTGTCTGCCTCTTTTTATTATAGTCATCCTAGTGGGCATGAAGTAATACTCATTGTGGCTTTGATGTGCATTTCCTTAATGACAAATAACATTGAGAATCTTTTTTGTGTGTGTGTGTGTGAGATGGAGTCTCGCTCTGTTGCCCAGGCTGGAGTGCAGTGGCAGGATCTCAGTTCACTGCAAGCTCCACCTCCTGGGTTCATGCCATTCTCCTGCCCCAGCCTCCTGAGTAGCTGGGTCTATAGGCGGCTGCCACCATGCCTGGCTAATTTTTTGTATTTTTAGTGGAGACGGGGTTTCACCGTGTTAGCCAGGATGGTCGGACCTCGTGATCTGCCTGCCTCGGCCTCCTGAAGTGCTGGGATTACAGACGTGAGCCACCTTGCCCGGCCAACATTGAGAATCTTTTTATATGATGATTGGCCTTTTATATGTCTTCTATGGATAAATGTCTATTTGGATCCTTTGTCCGTGTTCAAAACGTGCGTTTTTTATGAGTTGTAAGAGTACTTTATATGTTATAGATACAAGCCCCTTATCACATGTATGATTTACAAATACATTCTTCTGTAGATTGACTTTCTACTTTCTTTACAGTATATTTTGGGGGCACAAACTGTTTTAAATTTTGATGAAACTCGTATCTATTTTTTTTCCTTTCTCCCTTGTGCTTTTGGTGTCAGATCTAAGAAACCGTTGTCTAATCCAAAGTCATGAAGATTTATGCCTATGTTTTCCTCTATGAGTTTTATAGTATTCTCTCTTAACCTGGAGTTGTGTTCCATTTGGTGTTAATGTTTGTATAATATGGTATGAGGTGGGCATCCGACTTCATTCTTTTGCGTGTGGATATTGACTTTTCTCTCACCATTTGTTGAAAGGATGATTGTTTCACCCATGGACCTGTCTTTGCTTCCTTGTGGAAAGTCAACTGGCCATAAATGAGAGTCTATAATCTGGGCTCTCCATTCATTCCAGTGAGCAGCTGTATGTCTGTATTTATGCTAGCACCTCACTGTTTTGATTGCTATAGCTTTATAGGTTTTGGAATTGAGAACTATGAGTCCTCCAACTTGGTTGTCCTTTTACACGATCATGTTGGCTGTTCTGGGGTCCTCGTGTCCCGACCTGCAAAAGCTCCTGCTCCAGCACTGCTCCCCGTGGCACCGGCATCCAAGCCCCCAAGTTTCCGAGTCTCTGCCTATTTCCAGTGCTTATTTCCCATCCCTTTCTCCAGTTCCGTGAGCTCCCTTTTAGTTCCTTTCATTGTCGTTGGCCAGAGTTCATTTCTGTTGCTTGCAACCAATGTACAGAAGCAATCCAGCAGCCTCCTTCCCTTGGGAGAGGGTTGTAAGGTTACTGTCAGTTAAGACCCTTGCAGCCCCCACTGCAGGGCCCTACTCTGTGCCATGGGAGGCTGACGCTCATGACTGCTATTAGTTACTGGGGCTGCTCTGACAAATTACCCCAACTGGGAGGCTTAAAACAACAGAAATGTATTCTCTTGCAGTCCTGGGAGTCAGAAGACTCAAATCTAGGAGGCAGCAGGGTCCTGCTCCCTCTGAAGGCTCCACGGAGGATCCTTGCTCATCCCTTTTGGCTCTGGTGGCTCCTGGCTGTCCTCTGTCCCTCGCCGTGTGGTGGCACCTCTCCAGCCTCTGTCTCCATAGCCACATGGCCTTCTCCTCTGTGTCTGGGTCCTCTCCTCTCTTACAGAGACACCAGTCATTGGATTTAGGGCCTACCCTGAATCCAGGATGATTTCAGCTCAAGATCCTTAACCAATCACACCTCTAAAGACTCTATCCTCAACAAGCTCATTCTGAGACTGGGCATGGAAGTGAATGTTGGGGAGACACTCCTCAACATCCCTTGGATAGCATCCCTCGGTCTCACTTGCTGTTGCGTTTCGAGGTGGGTTCGGCCTGTGAGAGGCTCTGGCCAGGAAGCAGAGAGCAGGAGCGGAGACAGGTCAGGCGTTTCTTCTCACCGCCCTCTGTTGTCACACTCAGGGCTTAGTGTGGCTGTGCCCTGCGCACCTGCAGCTCCTGCTGACCAAGCCCATGTCCAAGGCCCTGACCATCTGCAGCTCTGGGAACTGGGAACGCTACTCCTTCCTCCTGCGTCCCCGGCCTGGAGGAGAGGGTACTACTCCTTACCATCACCGCTCCCTCGGGGCCTCAGCCTCTCTTGTTGTTTTGCTTAACCTTGCCCACCTTTGGAGGGAGTCCCTTTATTAAAATGTCTTCCAGGGAACCATCTGAATGAGATTCTTCTCCCTGCTGGGACCCTGATTGATTCGAAGATTATCATTTACTCATTTGGCTCAGTACAAGCGATAAAGATGATCCTTATTGGGATGAGTGACTTTTTCATTTTATCTACAAAACAGCAAAAAGGGAATCTACTGGGCTCAGCCAAGCACTCCAGTAATGCCTCCAAATTAAAATTAGCTTTTAAAAACTCGGAGTCATAAAGGACAGATGTTTTAGTGAAGTCAGCTGTCTTTTGCACTCTTCTCCCGAGGCACCTTAATTCTCCAGTGTCTACTCTAACCTATAAATGCTCTTCCCTACCGCTGCTTCTGGTTTGATTACCAAGCGCCGCTGGTGTCCCATTTGATAATATTCCTCTGAGAGACCAATCCTGCCAACGGTTCCGTTTGCTGTCACTTTCCGCTACGCTCATTGAGATGGGAAAAGAGAAAGAGTCCTGTGATCCCAGTTGTGAGGTCTGGCTGCCAGAGATAGGAGCACATCCATCTGTTAGAGACTGTCCTTTTTGAAGGAAGAGGGTCTTCTATTTATAACCCCCCATGGAAGTTAGGCAAGAGGATCACCTCGGGGGCCGTCAACGGACAGGGGGATGCCCGCCTTTTCCGGAAAAGTCTTTGCGGAAAGACCCAGCCCAAAACAAGGACATCTAGAAAGAAGTCCTGTGCTTCCTGAGCTGACAATTTGATACTGGCTCTGCAGTCCCCTTTAAAAAAATTGTATATTTTTATCCAACAATTGCATGTAATTTGTAGATATGCAGCTTGTTCTTATATGCTATTTTTTTTTCATTTAAAATATACCATAAACATTTTCATGTGTCATTGAGGATTTTTGTGACTTTATTGATAATTGCTGCACAAATATTCACTCCATGCCTTTTATCTTTACTTAGCCAATTGCCTATTACTGGGAATTAACTTTGTTAGCCATTTTCCAATATTATAAGTAGTGCTGTAAAGAAAATCTCTGTCTGTATGTCTTAGAGCTTATTTTTGATTATTTCCTAAAGTGAAGTTCTTCTCCGTAGAATTCCTATGTCAGAGATTTGCAGATTTTGAAGAACTTTGATATGTGTTATGGAAATATCCCCAAGAAGGCTGTGCTCATGTGGGTTCTCACTAACAGGCTATTATTATTATTATCATTATTATTATTATTTTGAGACCAGGTCTCACTCCATCACCTAGGCTGGAATGCAGTGGCATGATCACAGCTCACTGCAACTTCAACCTCCTGGGCGCAAGTGATCCCCGCAGCTCAGCCTCCTGAGTCGCTGGGACCACAGGTGAGAGCCAACACACTTGGCTGATTTATTGTTGATTTTTTGTAGAGACAAAGTCTCACTTTATTGCCCAGGCTGGGCTTGAACTTCTGGGCTCAAGCAATCCTCCTGCCTCGGCTTCCCAGAGAGCTGGGATTACAGACATGAGCCACCACACCTGCTATTGTTTTTCTAGGTTTGGTTATGGGATTAGCATAAAATGAAATTTCTTTGTTGTTGCATATGTTTGATGAATAATGAGTTTTTGCTATTTCTGTTTTTCAAAAAATTACTAGCTAGTGATGTGACCATTCTTTGCCCATTTTCCCACAGGGTACATTAGCTATACTTGATTGATTTATAAGGATTCTTTAGATATTTGAAATTGTAAACCTTTATCCAAAATATTTTTGTAGTTTGTTATTTGCATTTTAAGTTAGCTTTTGAAATCTTTTAATTTTATGGAAAAGTTTAAATGTTTCTGTAGTCATGAATATCAATCTTTTCCTTCATCTCTTTTAAGAAAGATACTTCGTTTTCATCCTTGGAAAGGCATTCTTTACCATAGAAACAGATGTGTATCCATGTAATATTGTGGTCTAGCATTTCCATAGTTTCAATTTTTACACTTACATATTTAAACCGCCTAAAATGTATTCAGAGAAAGTCATGTATTAGGGATTTAAGTTAATTAATTTTACTTTAAATGGCTATCTAAAATGGCTATCTAGTTGTCTCTAAACAAATTGTTATAATAAACAATTCACCCTTCAACTCTGATTTGAAATGTTATCTTTCTTCTTATTTGGTCTCCTTGACTTTTTATCTTGTTCCAATGACCTGTCTGTTCATATCCTTGTGAATCCCCTCTATCTTAATTACCACACACACACACACACACACACACACACGCTTGACTTCTGAAAGTACTTTATTCAAATATAATTTGAATATATATAGAGAGATTATATACAAATTTTGTTGTGTAAAGTGATTCCTTGTTCGTTTTCAAAACATACTTACCTGTTGTACTAGTTTGGGTACAATCAGGGGACAGAAATTGCACAGTGATTTAAACAAGGAAAGTTTAATGTAAATGATGATGATGATAAGAGATTAACTATAAAATATAGGCTACTCTAGGACTGGGATAGAAAAGATAAGGAAGGGCAAACTGGAAGGCCCCTCCCCAGGCTGGGCTCAGACCTTGCTGGAGAAGGCTGTCCTTGCCCCTTTTGGAATGGTAGAGGAGTCAACTAGTTTGCTCAGGCCAGCGGAGTCCTAGTTTCTGGGCCACAGGAAGGCCCCCTCTGGGACACAAGTGAGCCACAGCTGCTGTACCGGTACATGGCATGCAGGAGCCTGGAGCATGGGGCCTCATGTCGAGGGCTGTACCAGGGTTCAAGGTTGCTGAGGAACCATGTTCTCTGGGTGCATGACTGAGGCAGGCACCCCCTGCCACCCAGTCCACCACAGTGGCTCTCAGGCTTAGTCACCTATATGCAGGTTAGAATCATCTTTATCTAGGTCCATACTTCTTACTATGGGAAATGAATTAAGTATTTTTATGATTTAGGAGAAAGTGATGTCTTTGCAATACTCAGCATTCTTGTCCAGGAATACATATTTCTCTCCATTTGTTTTTATCATCATAGCAAAGTTTTAGGGTTTCTTCTTATGCATTCTGTTCGTTTATTTTAGTCTCTTCCTTTTCATTATTTCCACCTCTTATTTCTGTTTCTTGCCTTCTAGCATTAGCTAGAAGGTTATTAAATATGAGTAATGATATTTAAAATCCTTGATTCTGACTCTTATGGGGATGCCTCTCCTCTGTACCTTCAGGACAGCGTTGACTATTAGCTGAAGGTGGATATTCACCCTCACGTTAAATCGGGGTCTTTCTATTTATTCCCAGCTGTCTCTGGGTTTTATCAAATGCCTCCACAAATGTATCAGGATGATCATTGGTTTCCTTATTTAGCTAATTCATGTGAATTGTATTAGTAAGTTTCTAAATAATGAGCTATCCTTGCATCACCCGAAATAAAACCCCTAATTTGCTATGGTGCATTATCTTTTCAGCATAGTACTGTATTTGATTTTCCAGTAGTCTGTTTAGGATTTAGAGATCTTTAATTGTTAAAGAGAATAATCTCTATTTTCTTTCTTGAATTGTTACGTTTTGGAATGAGGATTAGGTTGGCTTTGTAAAACACTGGGAAGGATTCCATCTTTCTGTGTATAAGCAAATGCGTCTTCAAGTCTTGGCGATCAGAGCTCCGTAATCTTTCCCATCCACGCTGCCCCCAGTCCCTCTCCTGCCCTTGTTTCTGGCCTCATCCTTGCAGATTCCTAGCTGGTATCCCTGCCCGCCGTCTCTGCCCCTGGAAAACACATAGCAGGTGCATGGTTCACCCCTGCAGTCTGGCCCCAGACCCCATGCCCTGGATCACTGTCCTAGACAGATAAGCTGTCTGTGTCTGTTTCCTGATCTGTAAGAGAACAATAATAATGACCCGCTTATATTAGTTTCTGGGGGCTGCTGTAACAAAGTGTCACACTGAGCAGCTTAAACAACAGGAAGGTGTTGTCTTACAGTTCTGGAGGCCAGGTCTGAGGTCGAGATGTGGGCTGGGTTGGTTTCTTCTGCTCCAGGCCTCTCTCCTCGCGTCCCATGGCTGCCGTTCATCTTTGGCAATCCCGAGACTGTGAGGCTCCACCCTGATCTCTGCCTCCATCCTCACATTCTCCCTGCGTGCAAGCCTGTGCCCAAGTTTCCCCCTTCTTAGAAGGACCCTCATCACAACGGAGCAGGGGCCCACCCTAGTGACCTCACCTTAACCAGTTACAGCTGCAAAGACCCTATTTCCAAAGAAGGTCACATTCGGAGTTCCTGGGGTTGGGACTTCCACAGATGAATTTGGAGAGGTCAAAATCCAATCCCTAGCACCCCTTGATAGGGCTGTGAGGATGAATCAGCTCATATGTACCAATTACTTAGAATAGTGCCTGGCAACTAGTAGGCGCTTGGAAGTGCCAGCTGTTGTTGTTCTGTGGTTATTCAAGGACTATATTGAACGTCACTTCCTTCAGAAAGCATCTCTCCTGGCCCCCAGCCAGACAGAACCTCTCCTGCTGTTCCCAAGTAGCCTTTACTTTTGACCGTGGTAGAGAAATGAACACATTTGGCCTCTTGTTATAGTTTTTGTGTTACTTGCTCATCACAAAGCATAACTAAAATATCATCCCTTAATACTCACCTCCCCACACAGCACCCCACACACACACACCTCTCATTAAACCCGGCACACTTGCCGTTCTCCATGGTGCCCTCAGCACTTTCCACCCCCCCATGCTTTGGAAGCCATTGCTTCTTCAGGTCAGTGGGAGGTGAGGGCTTCCCCATCACTGGGGAAGCATCCTGGAGTGCCCTATTGTCCTTGGAAGGTGCCCTTACCCTGCCCACTCATCCATCAGGAGTCCCCTCACTGAGTTCTCCTGATACCTAATGACCTCTGAGCCTGTATCACATTCCCAAGAGCAGGGGATGACTGCTTACCCATTGTCCTCACCTCTGGACCAACGCGGGGGTAGAGACACAAACTAGCATTTATTTGTGTGAATACAGCATAGGCACAGATGGGGACGCTTTGCACGTCATCACTTTCAATATCCACACAAAGCAAGCATTGTCAGCTCCATTTCACAGGCGAAGAAATTTTGAGCTCGAGGGTCTTAACTATTGCCCAAGTTTACAGACATTTCACCCATGTTTGCCCTGCCTAGCGAGGTAGGAGTCGGGACTTGACTCCGTAGGTGGGGCTTGGATACCAGAACAAACTGAGGACCAGCTAAAACAGGGCCAGGGTGCAAGCAGCTTTCTATAAGACACGCCCACCAGTGTGCCACATCCGTTTACTACTGCCATGGCAAAACCTGGAAGTTGCCACCCTTTTCCTAGAAATTTCTGGATAATCTGCCCCTTTATTTGCATGTAATTAAAAGTAGGTATAAATACAACTGCAGCCCTGCCTCTGAGCTGCTGCTCTGGGCACACTGCCCATGGGGTAGCCCTTCTCTGGAGCGGCAGCACCTCTGCTGCTACTGTGCATGGCCACTTCCATAACAGATGCTGCCCAGCACCACCGGCTCCCCCTTGAGTTCTTTCCTGGGCAAATTCAAGAACCCTTCCAGGCTAAGCCCCAATCTGGGGGCTCACCCGTCCTGCATCACTAGTGTGTCTTTTTCCACCTCTCAACTCCATGCACCGACCCCATTCTGCCAGCATCCATCCAATGGATGTCTAACCATTTTGAAAACCTTTCTCAAGACCAGGCGTGGTGGCTCATGCCTGTAATCCCAGCACTTCAGGAGGCCAAGGTGGGTGGATCACCTGAGGTCAGGAGTTCAAGACCAGACTGGCCAACATGGCAAAACCCTGTCTCTACTGAAAATACAAAAATTAGCTGGGCGTATTGGTGAGCACCTGTAATCCCAGTTACTCAGGAGGCTGAGGCAGGAGAATCACTTGGTCCTGGGAGGCGGAGGTTGCAGTGAGCTGAGACCGCACCATTGCACTCCAGCCTGGGCAACAAGACCAAAACTCCATAAAGGAAGGAAGGAAGGGAGGAAGGAAACCTTTCTCAAATATCCCCTCCTTGGTGAAGGCTCTCCTGACTTCTCTGGAGTATCTGGTATCTTGCTCGTGTCTTCTTTATAATACTCATCCTGGGGTTGTTTCTTGTCTGACCGTCAAACCAGACCCCAGACTTTGAGGATGGGATGGGAGTCCAGTTTCCTCTGCTCCCCTGTATGAGTCCATTTTCATGCTGCTGATAAAGACATACCTGAGACTGGGCAATTTACAAAAGAAAGAGGTTTTGTTGGACTCACAGTTCCATGTGGCCGGGGAAGGCTCACAATCATGGCAGAAGGCAAGGAGGAGCAAGTCGTGTCTTACATGGATGGCAGCAGGCAAAAAGAGACCTTGTGCAAAGAAACTCCCATTTTTAAAACAATCAGATCTGGTGAGACTCCTTCTCTATCACAAGAATAGCACAGAAAGACCCGCCCCCATAATTGAATCCCCTCCCACTGGGTTCCTCCCATGACCTGTGGGAACTGTGGGAGTTACAATTCAAGATGAGACTCGGCTGGGGACACAGCCAAACTGTATTATCCCCCAAGCTCTGTGCTCATCCAGAACACATAATCCTGGGTCCACAAGACACTGCGTTCTCAGCGGGCGTGTCTGACTCCAAGGCAGGTGCCACTGCTGTTCCTGGCAAGTGATAGAACGCTTTGTTGGTTTGCACTACAGGTGGGATTAATACCCAGTGCTATGAGGCCCTATCACTGTGCCAGTCAAAGTGTGGTCCATAGACTCGAGACAGCCCATGCACTGCTTGTCACACACTGGAGACAGATTGGTGCAGAAGGTCAGAGGAGGCACCAGAGCAATGTGATGGCATTGGTAACTGACACTGGCTTTAGACATGAACTCGTATTGTGTGTATCTTTGTGTTTTCTCATTTCACTTTTTTCCCTAGAAATTTATTTTTGTTGTACTTTATAAAAGTAGCAGTTTGTAGCATATGGGAAGTAAACAACCACAAAGTTGGTATTTCCACTGACGGTGCAGGAAGCACTGCTTTAGAGCAGCATCATCTGTCCAGAAACTTGAGCATTCTACAGTCATCCTTGAGACAATGTCAAGACAAGAAAACAACCTGTGAATCCTAGGATGGTGAAAGAGGATTGTGTGGGTTGTTCCATCACAAGAACAGCACAGAAAGACCTGCCCCTATAATTCGATCACCTCCCACTGGGTTCCTCCCACCACATGTGGGAATTGTGCTAGTAGCAGTGGGAAAACACATGTTTGTTACTTTTAGTTGGAGTTGCACCAAAGCTTTTGGTTCCTAAGACCAATGGATGACTCTAATCCTTTAAAAGCTGAGAAACCCATGTTGTTAGGCATGGGGGCATGAGTTAGCAGTTCTTGCATGCTTTCTCGGTAGATAAGAAGTTGCAGGCTTCTATCATTACATCCACAATCTAATGTCTTGGTTAAACTATGTAGCTACAGCATGCAAACTCCATAATTGTGAGTCAGGCACTTCCATATGAGGGAATCACTTGTGGCACTCAGCACTTGCAGCAACAAATGGAGACTGAGGAAGTTGAATCAATAGCACAGATGCTCAGATCTGGAAAGAAGCAAAGCTAGAATCAAGTGTGGTGCTCAGAGCCCTGCTACTCTCCACCCTCTGACCCAAGCACAGTGAGATAAAGTTCTAGTCTAGGTATAATGAGCTCTCAGGTGCCTCACTATTTTTTTTTTTTTTTTTAATCAGGCACTGTCTCAAATTTTAAGTAAGAAGCACCAGAAACTAAACCATTCCAACATTCCACAACCAGGGCACCAAAGTTATGGTAGCTAGAAAAAGCAACCTTTTAAACTCTATTGTATGACACTAGTCATCTTTTTGTTTTTTGAAAAAAATGACAAAATGTAACTCAAAGATCCAGTACTTCAGACGCTCGCATTCATCCTGAGCAGCAAGAAAATACTTTCTCAAACGCGAGCCTGTCTGTGGATTAAAGGCAAGCATTTCAAAAATTATTCTGTAGCTTAAGAAAACAGACTTCAACAATTACTGTTTCCTTTTCCATGTAACCAAATTCACTGTACATTACAACCTTGAAGCTAAGATCTAAGGTTTAGATCAGCTCTTTAATCCCGGCTGTGGCTTCGGGTACTTCCTGCTCTTCATGAGAAGGGCTCTAGGCCTGCAGCTGCCTGTGAACAACATCGGGGGGGAAGAAAAGAAAGTTAAAAAAGAACTTAGCTGACTGGGAACACGGTTCTATATAGCATTGCAAAGGTTAAGCTGTGGCATCTGGAAATCTGACACTTGAAGAATGCATAGCTTAATGACCCAACTCAACCTCTGTGTCCTTTAGAGAGTTTCACGTCAAACAAAAGAACTCAGAAGAGAAGTGGCATGTAATATCCTTCTTTTCAACTATTTAACTTAAAAAAAAAAGTTTGCCATGCCAGGAACACCGGACTCTGTTTTTCTCAATTGAATCTGCCTTTGTCTTAATTTGATATACTGCTTTGTGGATTCGCCTAGCTTTCTGAATTCCTTGGTTTTCATCTATAACATGTCAGTTTGACTCTACTACAGACATTAAAATGATACAGGCACGGAGGGAAGCCTAGCAAATGGTGCTGATGCTCAAACTGTACTTCGTGATCCCAGGTAGAATCTTCACGAGCGTGGATTCGTGTGTGTGGATTTGAATCCTGGTTCCATAACTTACCAGCCTGTGGCCTTGAGCAAGTGACTTAATCTCTTTGTTAATGTTACCATCTGCCAACTAGTCACAAGACTATCGACTTGGCAGACTCGCTGTGAAAACAAAGTGAGATGGTAAATATCGAGAGATTTGCAACCTCTAGCACCCAGATCTTACTTATTGAACTGTATTCCATAGACCCCCAGTGCTTCATACTTCAGTGTGCTGGTGCTAACTTTATTGTCACTAAGGTACAAAGTTACCTTAGATGTTCTTCAGAAAGGAGAGGAAGACGTGCAGAGTCTTACCCTCTTAGAGAAGAGAAAATGCCCTGGTTCCACACATGTAAGTCAAAATCCAATTTAGGGAGAAAGGAGACATTGGTTTCAATTACGTCGGCTGAATAAAGCAGGAAGTTCAAGTTCAAAGGTGTCATGAGAATTTCCCTTTCCTTTTCCTTTATTCCCCTCCCATTTTTACACCATTTGCTTTCACCAGAAATGTTTGTTTCTTGCCCCAAGATCTGCTAGAATATATTTAACACAGCATGGGAGATGCTGTGGTCTCCTGATAAAAATCAAGTGAATACCAGGATTGTAGTTGTTTATCCATAACTCCTGACACCCGAATGCACCCCTGACCCTGTTATTTATTCCAGCTTTTCTTAAATAAAACCAGGCTATGTCAAAACCCAGCTTGACTCAGCAGCGTGCAAGGACACTGCAACCCCCAACACTTCAACGTGATCCTCAGTGGTCTGGGAGCGCCTCCCACTCCTCTGCCTACAGCTAGAGTTGAGTCCAAGTCTTCACACCTTGAAAATCATTCAAAGACGAAGTGTTCAGACTTTTGTGAATGTCCTGCCCCATGTATTTGAACTAACTCCTACTGGTAAAGTTGAATAAATCAGACATTTACTCAAGTCTGCGAGTACAAATGCAACTTGAAATAGCAACAGAAAGGCGGAATTTTCCTTGCACCCTCTGCTTTCCTGTGTCCTCTTCCTTTGCAAGTTCGCAGACAGCCCTATCTCCCTGAGTGCCACCGGTAACACCCACTAACAGCTGTCTACACTGGCAATTCCGGTCTCCCCCGGCATCTCATTCCTGTTTACACTTGTACATCAAATGTGCCTTTGGAAAATTCCCTGATTTCTTATGTCCTGTTTTCTTTGTTCTATTTCCATTTAGAGATGACATGTAAGGGAAACAACTTATTGTTGCAACAGGGAAATGATAGGAAAGTGAACCAAACTATGAACACACACACACACACACACACACACACACACACACGCCAGAAACAGAAAACCACAGGCTGTGAGAAAGTAAATCTCAAAGCCAAGCCTTCCCAAGTAACCACCAGCCACGGCTCATCTGGTAGGATTCAGTGAAGTGAACTGTGGATTTATCTGGGGGAAATTTTATATAAAATGGCAGGTAGGCTGGGCACAGTGGCTTACGCCTGTAATCCCAGCACTTTGAGAGGCCAAGATGGGAGGATCACTTGAGCCCAGGAGTTTGAGACCAGCCTGGGCAATATGGTGAAACCCCATCTCAATAAAAAACACAAAAATTATTTGGGAGGAGGCTGGGCATGGTGGCTTACGCCTATAATCCCAGTACTTTGGGAGGCCAAGGGGGGCCTGAGGTCAGGAATTCAAGACCATCCTGACCAACATGGCAAAACCCCACCTCTACTAAAACTACAAAAATTAGCCAGATGTGGTGGTGTGTGCATGCAATCCCAGCTACTCGGGAGGCTGAGACAGGAGAATCACTTGAACCCAGGAGGCAGAGTTTGCAGTGAGCCAAGATTGCACCACTGCACTCCACCCTGGGCGACAGAGCAAGACTCAGTCTCAAAAAAAAAAAAAAAAAATTAGTTGGGAGGGTGCGCATCTGCAGTCCCAGCTACTTGGAAGGCTGAGGTGGAAGAACTGATTGAACCCGGGAGGTTGAGGCTGCAGTGAGCCGTGATCATGCCATTGCACTGCAGCCTGAGAAACAGAGCACAACCCTATTTCCAAAAAAAAAAAAAAAAAATAGCATGTCACCAGCTTCTCTGGAATGTCACCAGGAACACCAATGCCTGTTGCTGGCACCTAGCACCGCCCTCTAGATACCGACTTCACTCTCTGGAACAGGCAGCAACGGGACTCCAAGACAGAGCACCTGGGGATGGGATATAGAGGTTAGTTCCCACCAGAGTCACCCCAGATGAGCATAGAATTGAAGTAAAAACAGTTTCTTGATATACACAGAGGTAACGCCACTGCCCCCAAATCCACAGCCATCCTGGTCTCATCATGAAAACTCCGGAGCTGGCACCGTTGCCCAACGCTGTGACCAATGAAACACCAAGGGAGGACAGTATTCATGGACATTTGTTTAAATTTGTAGCATTTAATGAAGTGGGAGAGGCCAGAGGAAACAACCTCCAACCATTTCAAACTAAAAACAATCCATATCTGGAAATAGAACGTTGCGGAGCTGGGGCTGGGGAGGGCACGTGACGTCCTGAGTATTTTGTGAACACAACACTGGTGTTTACAGGTTTGGTTGTGATTACATTTCCTATCCCTGCTCCCCCAACCCCACCCCCATCGCAGGGCATTTAAATAACATTGTAAAAAGGCTTTGTTAATCCCTCTGTTTATCTTTCCAACAAAGCTGAGCTCAGATGATTCTCAAATCATATTTCTGTAGCTTTAACCCCCTGACCCTCAGGAAAGCTCGGCAAGCTACTATATAATAAAACTCCCCACTGTGGGGAAACTGCCCAGGGCAAGTTCAGTACTATCAGGAGGGAGCATGCCTTGCATAACTGTGCTCCGTTTTGATGAAATATTCATCTATATTGATATTGCAGCAATCAAATTATGGTTGAAAAGCTCTGTAACCTCTTCATGAGCTCAGTCTCGACATGTTAAATGTCATTCTTTCAAAGGGTCACCAAGATTTTGATTTGGTGGCTGGGTTCCCCCCATTTACCATGAAAATGAAAACACAATTAAAATTTCTGATCCCCTAAGCTGACATCAACAGCTACTGCTTGATTATTTTTTAATGAAAATAAGCTATTCTTTTATTTTTATTATTTTAAAAGGAATGTACTTTCACAAAAAAACCAAATCATACAAAATGCATTCAGTGGAAAATAAGCATGAATACTGCCACTCTCCAGAATATCCGACCTTCCAGATCTATAGGTTCACTGTAATATGCATGCACATGCATGCCACACGCGCGCACACACACACACACACACGGGGCATGGTTCTAAATACGTGGAGAGACAGAATGAAATATAGGAGAGAAAAAGTAGAGGCACCAAGAAGAAGGCAGGAGACAGGAGGGGAAGGAAGAAGAGCAAATGGGAGGGCCGGAGAGAGACAGGAATGGGAGGAGAGGAGAGGGGAGGAGAGGAGAGGGGATGGGAGGGGAGGGGAGGAGAGGGGATGGGAGGCGAGGAGAGGGGACATATATTTTAAGAAGAGGCCATATAATACAAGCAAGTTCACAACTAGTTTTACCAGTAACAATAAATTGTGTGTTTTTTTATGCCAGTAAACATAGACCTACACATAATTTTTAGTGGCCGCAGACATTACTGCATACCGTAATTTATTCCAGCATTCTCCTATGAATGGACATTTGTTGTTTTCACATAGTCTGTTTTAAGGACACCTGTTTTCTATCATTTTAGCTGGAGATTGACTATCCTTAGCACACAGCTATCCTTAGAGTGCATTAATAAAAGTCAAATTTGAACAGTATTATCAGTTATCTAGCTCTCAACTGTTATCAACTCAGTTTTTAGGAATGTATGAATATTCCCTTGATTTAAATATGTCAAATCTCCTTGAGGAGCAAAAAGGATTGACACAGAGAAGAAATAAACCTAATCCGAATGAAAAGAATAATTATGAGAATGAGGCTACATTCGGGAAATAGAGATCCCAAATGTAAATGTTAAAAAAAAGTTAGATAGGTATCTGTAAAATTAGTGTATTTTGCATACATTAACAACTTTGACTTTCAAACAACGAGGTGCCTTCTTCATTAGAGTATTACATTCATCAAGGGTGTATTTTTAAACTGCACCAAACCAAAAATCTAGCCATCTTTCTTTAGAACCAAAGAATACATGTCAGCCATGTGAATTACTTTATATGAATCTACAAATATCATAACATTATACTGATAGACTCAAACAGACTCATTGACTATTAAGAATTGTGTCAACATGATTGCAATGCATCAATTTACTATGCCCTGAAATATATCTGTGTTGATTTAGGTAGAGAAATACAAACACTCGCACGGGGTCTTTGGGCTTAATCATTTAGCTATTAAGAGCATGCATTGAGGCTCCAAAGAGACCTGGACTCACAAGCTGTTGATTCTAAGTGTGTGGTGCCCTTGAACAAGTTCCTTAATCCCCGCAAGTCTCAGTTTCTTCATCTGTAAAGCAAGGATGAGTGCAGCACTTAGCTCCTAGGAGTAGGGTGAGGACAAAATGAGTAACATTCTTAACCACTCAGCCTGGTGTCTGACACCTGCAAATATTCAGTACACATTGGATATGATGGTGATGGCAATGATGAAAGAAGAAAAGTATCATGTAAGCTGAAGCTAATGATGATGACCAGTGCTGGACATGGAAGTGAAGTTTATAGCTGATCGATATCATTGGATCCGAGGGCAAGTGGGAGGCAGGAACAGTGTTTCCGGCAGAAGGAATAGCACCTGCAGCAATCCCGAGGTGAGAGAGAGCTCATAGTGGGAAAAGGAGCCGAGTCAGGTTTGCTGTGACTGGAGACAATAGAGAAAGGTAAGGAAGGTGACAGTGGCCAGGACAGACTGAGCCTTGGGGGCTGCGTGGAGATGACAGGAGGATTTTCTATCCAGGCCAGGATCCAGACTAGATGACCTACATGAGCTAAAGTAAAACACATATTGGAATGAAACACCATCCTTTTGGGTGGAATGATGAAAATTCATGAAGATGACCATTTCTCCCAGGTAAACATACAGGTTTCTGACATGACCAATTACAACATAACTTTTCTCAGGGCTTAATGGTGATGTCACAGTAGCTTTAATAGTAACAGCTACCCTTTAAAGAGTGCCCAGGGTGTATCAAACACGGTGTTCAACATTTCTTTAAATTTTATCTCATTTTATCTTCATAACTACCCTATGGACTATAATTTCCATTTTTATAGTAGTTGTATTATATATATCATACAATTCACTCATCAAGGGTATAATTTAAGGGGTAAAACAAATGACTTTTAGTATATTCAGAGCTGTGCAATCATCACCACAATTTTAGAACATTTTCACCCTCAAAAGGAACCATGTACACGTTAAAAGTCACTTCTCATTTCAACTCAACCTGGCTAGTCCTACGCAATCACTAATCTAATTCCTGTCCCTATAGGTTAGCCTATTCTGGACATTTCATATCATTGGGATCATATAATATGTGGTTCTCTGTGACTGGCTTCTTTCACCTGGCATAATGTGTTCAAGATGCATCTGTGATGTGACGTATAGCAGTCCTTCTTCTTGTGTGTTGCTGAATAATATTGCATTGTATGGGTTCAGCACATTTTCTTCATCACGCAGTTGATGAATGTTTGGGATGCTTCCACTTGGGGGGATTATTTATAACGTTGTTTTGAACATTAATGTAAACATTTTTGCCTGGATATATGTTTTTATTTCTCTTAGATATAAATCCAGGAGCAGAACTGCTCGGTCCTGTGGTATCCCTATGTTTAACCACTGAGAAACTTCCAGACTACTTTCCAAAATAGCTGCATCATTTTACATTCCCACCAGCAGTATACAAAAGAACCAGATTCTCCACATCATCACTCACACTTGTTCTTTTTATCATAATCAAGTTAATGGGTATGAAATGGTATTTCATTGTAGTTTTTATTTTATTTTTCTTGATAATAATGATATTAAGCATTTTTTGGTGTGGTTATCAGCATTTGTATACCTTCTTTCTCTGTTCAGATCCTTCACCCATTGGATTGTCTTTTTATTATCGAATTGTATGAATTCTTTATATCTTTTAGATACTATTCACTCATCAGGTCATTTACAAGTATTTTCTCCCATTCTTTCAGTTTCTTGTTTAAGCACACAATTTTTAATGTTGATGAACTTCAATTTATCTTTTTAAATTTGTTTGTGTTTGTGTTTTTATTGTCATATCTAGAAAATCATTGCTTAATCCAAGGTCAGGAAGATACAATCCTATGTTTTCTTCTAAGAGTTTTATAGTTTCAGCTCTTGCTTCTAGTTTGATCCATTTTGAGTGAATTTTTGTATGTGGTGTGAGGTAGAGGTTCAACTGCATCCTTTTGCATGTGGATATTCAGTTTTTCCATCATTTGTTGAAAAAGCTATTCTTTCCCCAATAAATGGTCTTGGCACACTTGTCAAAAATTATTTGACTATGAATGTGAGGATTAACTGCTGCTCAATTAAATTTTATTGATCTATATCTATCCTAATGGCAGAACCACAATGTTTTGATGATTGTTGCTTTGTGGTAAATTTTGAAATTGAGAAGTGTGAACCTGCCAACTTGATCTACTTTTTAAAAATCGTTTTGGTTCTTCTTGGTCTCTTGCATTTTCTTAGAAATTTTAGAATCAGCTTGTCAATTTATGCCAAGAGGCCAGCTTGTATTTCAACAGAGATTTATTGAATGTGTAGATCAATTTCAGATATTTCCATTTTAACTATAGTAAGCCTCTGACTCATGCATATTCAATATCCTTCCATTTCTTTAGGTCTTCCTTAATTTCTTTCAACCATAGTTCTTCATTTTCAGAGTGTAATTTTTGTTATTCATTTGGTAAATTTATTCCTAATTATTTTATGCTCTCTGATGTGCTCATAAACAAAATTGTGTTCTTAATTTCATTTTTTATTTGTTCATTACTAGTGTTTAGAAAAAGTATAGTCGATTTTCAGAACTGATGTTGTATACTGTGTGATGAACTTGTTTCTAGTTCTAATAGATTTTTACTGTAATTTTAAGGATTTTCTATATATATCATATTATCTGAAAGCAGAAATAGTTTTAATACTGTCTTTCCAATCTGGATGCCTTTTGTTCAACTTTCTTGCCTAATTAGCCTGGCTAGAACCTCTAGGACACCGCTGAATAGGAATGGTGAGAGCAGACATCTTTCTCTTCGTCTAGATCTTAAGAAGAGGGCATTCAGTCTTTTGCCACTGATATTAGCTGTGGATTTTTTTTATAGATTTCCTTTTTGAGACTGAAGAAGTTCCCTTCCATTGCTGGTTTGTTGAGTGTTTTTTATCATGAAAGAATGTTGAATTTTGTCAAATACTTTTTCTTCATAAAAATGACCATTTTTTTGGGTACTTTATTCATACAGTGTATTACATTAGTTGATTTGTAGATGTTAAATCAACCTTTCATTCTTTGGATAAACTCCACTGGGTCATGGTATATGATGTTTTTTATATGTTTCTGGATTCAGCTTGCTAATATTTTGTTGAGGATTTTTCCACCTGTATTCATAGGAATATTGGTCTACAGTTTTCTTGTAAAATATTTGACTGGTTTTACTGTCATGGTAATACTAGCCTCATTAAAAAACTTGGGAAATATTCCTTCCTATTCTTTTTTTTTTGGTAAACATTTGTGAAAATTTATGTTCATTCTCTTTTTAATTTGTAGTTATATTTACAAGTGAAGCTTTCTGGACCTGAGTTTTTTTCTTGTAGGTAGTTTTTAAATTATTAACTCAAAGTTGTTATTTGCTATAAGAAAGGTATCATGTAAGCTGAAGCTAATGATGATGACCAGTGCTGGACATGGAAGTGAAGTTTATAGCTGATCGATATCATTGGATCCGAGGGCAAGTGGGAGGCAGGAACAGTGTTCCCAGCAGAAGGAATAGCACCTGCAGCAATCCCGAGGTGAGGGAGAGCTCATAGTGGGAAAAGGAGCCAAGTCAGGTTTGCTGTGGCTGGAGACAATAGAGAATTCTTGAACTCTATTTCTTCTTGAATCAGTTTCAGTAGTTCTTGTCTTTCTATGAATTTGTTCATTTTATCTAAATTAGCTAGTATTATTTTCATTTTATAAATGAAAAAACTTAGGCTTATACAGATTAGAAACTTTCCCCAGGTATAAAGCTAGTAAACAGTCCTATCTTATGCCAATCTCAAACTGAGGTCTGTTTGAATCCAATATGTGCAGCTTTACCCACTTGATGAAATAATTCTATGTCTTATCTAGAAGAAAGAACAACCATGTAAAACAATATTCTGGAAAGAAAAATTTTTAAAGTGGATGACAAGTTCTATCAGATATTAAAACACATTATAAAACAATAATAATTAAAACAGTGTAGCACTGACACAAAGCTAGACATACAGTTCATTACAAGAGAATCAATAACCAGAAAATAAACACACACACACACATATCAACATATGATTGGAGTGCTTGTCGCAGTTATTGTCCATGGCTCAACCAACATCCAATATCCTCTTCCTCCTTCCTCGGAGAATCTGAGTTTATTCAATCCATTTCCCATTCAACCACGGACCTGGGGCTGGCCCTCACTGGTTTCAGGAATACGTCACCCCCTTGCTAGTGATTGCCTCATACAATGATACGTTACACATTTCTGGCCATTGAGACATGAGGAGAGGCTTGCTACTATTCCCAGAATATCTGGCTTTCTAAGACTGTTTACTGCTCTCTCAAGTTTTCTTTTAACTATCTTCCTGGAAGTTCTTTTATCTATTAGCCTATGTAAAACACATCCTGCAATGGCTTTCTGAGAAAGGGAAGTGAGTGTTTAATTCCTTGCATGTTTCAAAATGTCTTTATTCCACCCTGGACTTGACTGATGAATGGGGTTTGGCAGGGCAATCTATGGTAGAAATCATTTCCCTCAGGATGTGGAATATCTCCTCCCCTGACTTCTAGCTTTCAGTGTTGATGTTGAATAGTCTGTCATTTTGATTGGCAGTCTTTGATTTGTGACCTCTTTTCTAACATGCAGTCTTCGTTTTATGCCTGATGTCACTGTCTTTTGTATCCCACTGACTATTTGAGAGGTTTAACGTCATATTGGAGGCCGGGTGCCATGGCTCACACATATAATCCCAACACTTTGGGATGCCAAGGCGGGTGGATCACCTGAAGTCAGGAGTTTGAGACCAGCCTGGCCAACATGATGAAACCGCATCTCTACTAAAAATACAAAAATCAGCTGGGTGTTGTGGTGGGCACCTGTCATCCCAGCTACTCAGGAGACTGAGACAGGAGAATCACTTCAACCTCGGAGGTGGAGATTTCAGTGAGCCAAGATCGCCCCACTGCACTCCAGCCTGGGTGACAAAGCAAGACTCCACATTGGCCGCTTTCTTATGCTCCTTTATGAGATGTCTGTTTACATCCTTGTCTGGCTGTCCTATTGAACTGCAAGAACTCTTTATATATGATAGACATGAACACTCCGTCTGTCTTCTGTGCTGCAGGTATTGCCTCAAAACATCATTTTTTCATGTATTTTATTCATAGTACCTGGGGCCATATAAAATTTTTAAATTTGTAAATGTGTTTATGCTTTCTTTTATAATTTCTAGCTTTTCTAAGTCACAAAAACCTCCTAAATTCCTAGGTTGCAACTGATACTCTCCCAACTTTTCTTCAAATGCTTATGTTGTTTATTCCTTGCATGTAAATCTTAATCCACCAAAAGTTAGATTTTGTGTACAGTGGAAGCTAGAAATACAATGTGATTTTTCTCAAGATGCTATGTTAGTTGCACCAGTACTTCATCAAAAAATCTATCTTGTTTCCACTGAATTGAAACATTGCTTTTGCTATATTAAAGTCCTATTTATGCTGGTGTCTATTTCTTATCTCCCTATTTTTCTCTTCTGGTCTGTTTATCTGTTCCAATTTTACTTCTGTACTGTTTTGAATCTAGTATTCATACTCTATAAGAAAGCTAGTGCTTATCATCTTTCTCCTTTTTTAAATAACTATTCTAATTTATTTTCCATATAAATATAATTTTAAAAATCTGCCAAATTCAAAATTTAATTGGAATAGCTTTTAATTTGTGAGTTAATTTAGAAGAAATGATGTTTCAGATAGTCACCTTCCCAGCCAAGAACTTGATATCTCCTTCCCTTGGTTCAGATCTTGTCTTGTGTCCTTCAATGGGATTACACATCTTGCTAAATGGTAATACCTAGAGCTAGACAGAATGAAGTAAAACTGCTATATTTACTTGGTTAGTGGCAGTGTGGATCAGCTCCACTCTTATTGAAAAGCAATTTTACAATGTGCAAAGGGTCATGAAAATGAACATTTTGCGGAGATGGAGCACCGTGCTCCAGGGAATTTGTCCTCAAGATATTTTCAAAAGAAAAAAAAGCAGCACATGTGAAATATAGCTTTGATTATAATGTTGAAAATCTGGAATCCATATAAAAATTCAATCGAAAGGAGACAGCTTTTCAACATAGGAGAAATTCACTTAACAGTTAAGTAATCAAAATGGTAATTTGAAAGTTATATAACAATTATTATATGATAAGAGGAAAAGTGAGTTATAAAATTGTATGGATAAACTAAAACTGAAAATAGGTAAAAATATAGGGAAAAATCACAGATAAAAATACATAAATGAAGCTTGAAGGCATTATCAGCTTTTGGAAATTATAGGTGAGCTTTTTCCTCTATTTCCCAAACTTTGTATAGTATCATTATTTGTTTTGACTATTTTAAAAGGCATAAAGTGTAACTAATCAGGATTAAATGAAAGGGCAACTGGTTTGGTTTTTGTTTTTTTGTTTGTTTTTTATAAATCCTTTTGGAATGTTTTCTCTAAAAAACAATTTGACTGATTGTAAATATACGTGGCAATAAGGATAAACTGCTAATGATGGGTTTACAAATAGAGATCCAGCTGAAACAGATGAAAGTAACTCACGATTAGCAGTTCTTGTGCAATACAAGATACCGTTTTTTGAGAACAGTTGTTCTCTTAAGTAGGTGAAATCTGTGTCTGCAATCTTGTTTGGAGGATTGATTTGCATCTGAAACCCTCCTTGAAGTACAAAGATAAACTTCAACCCAATTAAGATTGCATTATCCAGCATTCTCATTAACAAAATTTAACATAGTAAAATTTTCCCATGCACCATCACTTATCACATGATAAGGTTTTGTGTTGTGATCAATAAAACCAAAGTAACTGTCACTTTCTCTACCTATAACGCAGGTTTTAAACCCATTGTTAGCTTGACCTGTAAAGTTTGTTGCATACCCACTACATTCTAGGAATAGTTTTGGGCGCTTTATGTACCTTATCTCATTTAATTTTTCATGATGCTCCTATGAGGTTGGAATTACTGGTTCTCTACAGTGATGAGCAACTGGGTGTCAGAAACCTGTGGCTTGCTCAGGGTCACACATCCCATCCATAGATGTGGATTCAATCATTTATCCATTCAACAGACAGTAAATGAGCCACTTTTTTGTGCGAGGTACCAACAGTGGTGGCCAGTAGTAATATAGGAGTTAAAAAGAAATTATTTAGGCAGATAGTGAGGGTAAGGAAGTCCTCAGTAAGGTTTTCCTTTTAATGAAAAGCAGCCCCCAAATCATTTTCTTTTCTAACAAAGAGCAGCCTGCAAAATCGAGCAGCAGACATAGACAAGCAAGCTGGATGCTCTGGCTGGTGAATGCCGGCAGCTGTGCCAGTAGGAAAAAGCTACCTGGGGCCAGGCATGTCCTACATGGCGGCTGCATCTTCCCTTTGCCTTATCAACCACCGGTACAGTAAGGAGCAGACAACAGGGTGCCAGCCCAGCAGAAAACCTATTTGCATAATAAAAAGATTAGGGTGGGGCTGCGTGCTTCTCAGCACCCTATGTAACCGTCACACCTGGTCCAACCAATCACTGGGCCTTATGTAAATCAGACACCGCCTCCACAAGCCAGTCTATAAAAGCCTGTGCACTTTGCCACAGGCTGGATGAGACACCCTTCTCTTTCGCGGGGAAGAGAGCTATTCTCATTTCTCTTTCTTTTGTCTATTAAACCTCCACTCCTAAACCCATTTCTTATGTGTCCACATCCTTGATTCCCCTGGCGTGAGACAACGAACCTCAGATATTTATCCCAGACAATGGCACCGCTTCAGTAGTGAGGGCCAGAAAGGACTTTTGCCACCCTCTGTAATCTATCAGCCCCATGCGAGCCACCAAATATATATATACACACACACACACGTCTTAGTAACAACAGTGCGCTTGCTGTGCAAACGAGCTTCCAGACAAGTCCCCAGACCGCCTTCACTCAACTGCCTCCCCATTCCCACCTCCTCAATAGAAATGTCAGAGGTGTCCTGGGTCTTGGTTGGATGCTTCAGCTACAGAAATGCCCGGGGTTGTCAGTCTAGTCCGGTCCAGTTCACAGTCAGGGTCTAGCACCAGGGATTCAGTAGGTCCCGGGACATCTTGATAATGTATGAAAAATCGACTGCATGCTCGTGGATACCTGTTCCTAAAAGCAGGGCCCACAGTGTCTGCATTTCTAAGGGTTAAGAACTACTGCTCTCGCAGACTGAATCCAAGGTTCGTCTCCTGCTAGAGTCTGACCTCTGCTCACCACGCTGTACCTGTCATCCCAAAGTTCTGTTTTCAGTGTAAACTTCTAGGACACTTCTGATCTGCGCAGGAAGAAAATCCTTACCATGTTCAGTGATGCATGGTGTCAAACAGCTCCACACGATTTATAGCCACCAAAACTGCAGGTGTTTTCCTTTAGCTCTTGGTGTTTAAAGAATTGAAGAGATGATGGGTGAAATTTCAAGGCACCAATAGGTGAATAATTAAATGGTAATGTAGATGAGGTTGGCATATCACATCCCAAATCAGTTCTACCTCTGCTACCCAGTCAGTTCTTACACTCAACAATTTCTGGAAGATATATTTTACACTGGTGCAAAATCCAGAGTAACTGTGACTGAACATGGGGAGAAATGGAAACGTATATCAACAACTTTAATTCTATGTATGTGATTTCAGTATTACCAATTGAGGCAATATGAGTCTTAATATGAATGATAATTTTTCAAAGTAATCTCTTCTGTGAATTCTCTGCATGCTATAGATACTGAAACTTTGCGATTCTTTCTACTAACAGTTAAAGTAATTTGGACAAGGTAGTGTTTGGCTTTGTACAGATTAGAGGCCATTGAGTGATGGATGGATAACTACAACAAAATTGCTCATTTTAAGGTACTTGTTTACCACAAAACAGTTACCCCTGAAGTTCACCAAGGTAAACTGTATATTGGCCCAAACTGAATGTGTCCCCAACTGAATTCTGAATTTCATTTCTGCTTCAAAACATGTTACTCTGAAAACGTAACTTGGCAGTGTTTCTCAAAGTTTGATCTTGACCAACTGACATCAGAATCAACTGGAGAGCCTCTTAAAACTTCAGATGCCGACCAGGCACGGTGGCTCACGCCTGTAATCCCAGCACTTTGGGAGGTTGAGGCAGGCGGATCACCTGAGGTCGGGAGTTCAAGACCAGCCTGGCTAACATGGTGAAACCCCGTTTCTACTAAAAATACAAAAAAATGAGCCAGGCATGGTGGTGGGCGTCTGTAGTTCCAGCTACTGGGGAGGCTGAGGCAGGAGAATGGCGTGAACCCAGGAGGTGGAGCTTGCAGTGAGCAGAGATCGCACCACTGCACTCCAGCCTGGGCGACACAGCAAAACTCCGTCTCAAAAAAAAAAAAAATTGAATAAGCTCCCAGGTGGCCCTGCTGCACATCGTGAGGTGGGACCTGCTGCATCTTTCGTTAGGGTGCCCTGGGCTGCACCGTCAGAAAGCCCCAGTGTAACTGGCGTGACCAATAAAGAAAATGTATCTCTTGGAATTTTGTTCATGGTCCCAGGAGGTCTGGAGCAGCTCTGGGCACCACATACTTCAAAGCCCAGAGGCAGGAAGAGACCATCTCTTCGTTACGCCCTGTTTTCTCCTTTCCCCGCCCCACCCCCCTTTAATGACCCCAGACAAAATCTTCTTATATGTCTTTGGCCAGGATTGTTTCACATGCTGAGGTCTAAAATACACCATTTACTGGCAGAGGTTTTGGAGCTGCCACGTTTGTTTAGAATAATTTCAAACCAACCCTGAGTTACTCAAGGCAGTGGTAGCCACCCAACAGTATGCTGAGTTCCAAGAGCAGAGGAGGCAGTGAACGATTGTGTGAGGTGACGGCCAGCCCGGTTACCCCAATGTGATCCGTAGACATCGTATGAACGTATGAAATATCGTAAGTACCCCCAAAATGTGTACAATTATGACATGTCAATTTAAAAAAGAAAGTAGTAAAAAGTAGTACCAGGAAACTGTGTTCAAACTAATTTGGGCGTAACAGCCAGTAATTATGGCCATTCCAAAACAAAACAAAACTACACAGCTGTTGGGGAGGAAACAGTCTGAGAGAAGGATGCAATATTTGAAGAAGAAATGAACACAACAGGTATTTAAAAATTAAGAATGCCAAAGGCCAGTGACTTCACCCTCGGCCTGACTTCTGAGAGGCACACAAGAATGGAAACGGACAAAGTGTGTATACTTTGTCTGTTGTGCAAAGGTGTTGCATAAAGCTGAACACTATTATGTAGGTTCATGTATTCAAGAAATATTTCCTGACTCCCTTGGAATGCCGGGAACCAGATGCAATGTTGAGTAAGACCAGGATTCTGTCCTCAACATGTTTTCCCAATAAAGAAGGAAACGGGTTAAGTACATGTTTACTTACAATTGCGGTGTGATAAATGCTATTGTAGAAACATATAAAGGCTGCTAAGGTAAAACCGCAGAGGAGAGGCCTTCACTGCAGAGATGCTGATCCACAGAGAGGAAAATGAGGGAAAAAAAACCTCATGGAGGAACGCCCAGGAGCTGAATTTCCAAACTCTCTGTGGCAGGAGCTTGGGGTCCAGATTTGGGGAGAGCCTGGGAAAGGAGTAAAGTCGGACAGGCCGATGGAGGGTGGACCAGCCACACCACAGAATATGGGTTTGACCTTGCAGCCTAGCAATCTCCAAATACTTTTGATCATGCACCCAGAACAGCCAAAGTTTTGAGCATGAACACCCAATATATTCATATTTAGTTGCAGTATGCCACTATATATATTTGCAACATGCCACAGTATCAGGCACATAATAAAATATACTGCTAATTAAAGATTAAAAATAAAATAACAGTGAATTAAATACTTTAAACATTTTCATTTGGTAAGAACTTTTTCCCACTACAATAATTATGAATGATACTTATTTCTTTTCAGTTCAACTGTGTGAAATGAAAATAATTCAGCCTTTCCATCTGCCAAAAGGTTGTAGGAGGAGTAGAAAGAAGTGTAGCTATCAGCTCTAACCATTTCTTGGGGTTTGCTGGTGTTTGCATTTTCCATGTTTCCCCCTACCCACGATTTCTTTGCAGAGAAATCTTTTCCAACCATTTACTTTTGTGAAGGTTGGTCTAGAGAGAGTTGGGTTAGTAATCCCGGCTGCTGCTGACAGGGTCCGCCAGGCCACAGCAGGTCACCAGAGGCCACGAGTCAGAGATGGGGGCTACCAATCCCACCATGCAGTGGGGCTCCCACCCTCCACCCTGGACACTGCAGTTATTCACAGGATGCAGGAACGAAAGGAGGGTACAGGCGTCCCCCGCATCTTACATATGATGAAAGCTTAACTTATTTTCCTAATTTTAGAATCAACTTTGTTCTAAGAAGCTCTCCCCATGCTTCCTGCGGTGGCCTTCCATGCCCTGCTCTAGAGGCCATTGGCGAAGCAACCGGGCCCAGTGCTGGGTGGGGAGGGCCAAGGCCACCGGGAGACACACATATACACTGCGGGGGCTAACACAGGCCAGAGTCATCCAGGTCTGCTCAGCTGCAGAGGCCTGAGAATCCTGAGAGCGAGAGGGTATCGAGCATCACTCCTGAGCTCTGAGGGCGAGCTCGCTTAGCCCACTGGTTCTCAACTGCAGGGCGAACCAGAATGAACTGGAACCAACCTGGCTGGCAACACACATGGCTGGCTCAGCCCCAGAGTTTTGGATTCAGCAGGTCAGGGCTGGGAGGCAAGGAGTTGCCTGTCCAACAGGTCCCAGTGCTGCTGGAGCTCCAAGCCACACTTGGACTTGGAGAGCCACTTCTTCAGTGCGTCTGCATGAGGAGGCGGGACAGGGACAAACTCCGAAACTCCCGTGGGTGGCTCTAATGACTGGCCACAGCTGGAGGAAGAAACCCATATCACAGAGGGCAAGGGGGATGGTGCTGAGATGGCTGGGGCAGGCTGAGCAACACTTGTGTGGCCCAGGGAAGACAGGTTGTCTGAAAAGAGCCACTGGGATCAGAAACCAAGAGAGTTCCGGAGCCCATGGAGGCCTCTGAGAAACAAAACCACACTGTGGGAGGGCAAGACGTGGACGTGGGGCCTAAGAAACTGTTCTTTCAAGAAGACGGACTCTGGAGGGAAAAGACCTAAAGGAGGAACCATAGGGATTCATTTTTGTTTTACCTTGTTTCCCCCCCCAGTTGTTTTTATTGTGGCAAAATACACAGAACATAACATGTGCCATTTTAATCCTTTTAGTGTGTACAGTGCAATAGTATGAAATACATTCATAATGTTGTCATGTCAGACAACCGCCACCACCACCAGAGCTCTTTCCATCTTGCAAAACTGAAACACTGTCCCCACCGTTCCCCTCCCCCAGCCCCGGCAACCCCGCGCTACTGTCTGTCCCTGACTTTGACAACACTAAGTGCCTCCTAGAAGTGGAATCATATTTGTCTGTTTGTCACTGGCTTACTTCGCTGAGCTTAATGTCCTCAGGGTTCATCCACGTTGCAGGGTTCCCTTCCTTTCTAAGGCTGATAATACCCACTGCACGGATGACCCCATTCTGCTCATTATTCATCAATGGAAACACTCTTGGGTTGGGTCCACATATTAACTCTTTAATAATGCTACTATGAACAGGGGGTACAAATATCTCTTTGAGACCCTTGTTTTGCTTCGTTCTTAAAGACAAGGATAACTAGTAAGACCCTGTCTCTTAAAAAGTAAAAAGGAAATATTAGCCGGCTGTAGTGGCCCACGCCTGTGGTCCCAGCTACTTAGCAGGCTGAGGTGGGAGGATCGCTTGAGCCCAGGAGGTCGCGGCTGCAGTGAGCTATGATTGCACCACTGAACTCCAGGCTGGCTCACACAGCAAGACCCTGTCTTAAAATGAAATACAATATATAAAAATAAAATAATAAAGAAATTGACGAAGACAGCTAGACAATGTTGACATGTCAAGGAGGAAGCCCCGAGAGAGAAGTATTGAGAAGAAGGGGAATTTGGAAGAGAGGAGAATCTTTGAGGAAGCAAGAAGGGGGACCCTAGAACTGAGCTAAAGGCACTGAACGTGACGAGGCAGGCACAGATGTGGCATGGGCAGCTCACAGACCCTGGCCTCAATTTTCTCAGGGGGAACACCAGGGTCAGAGACTCTGGGGCCTGTGAAGGTCACGAATCGCCATGAGAGGCATGGAAAATGGAATTAACTGGGAAGGAGAGGAGGAAAGGATGACCATGGACTGTGTCACCGCAGGCAGCACTCCGTAGTCTGGTGCAGGCCCCTGGGTGTGGGGGGCTGGGATCCCCAAATCGGTTGGGGGTGGCAGAAAGGCCACAGTGCAGAGGTGTTGACAGTATGGAGGGGCATGTGGGGGAAGAGGCAATGGCCCCAGGGTCTGGCTAGTGTTGGAGTAGAGGGCTGTGGATTGAACTCAGTTCACAGATACTCTGAGCAAACTCATGACATGCAGATCCCTGGGCTCCACCACCAAGAGATCCGGATACAGCAGGCCTGGGCAGGGCCTGGGAATCTGCATTTCTATCAGGCTTCCAGGCGAAGCCGATGCTGATACATTCCACAGGGTGCACTTGGACACGTGTCCATCTGGTCCAACATGCTCATCGTCTAGCGTGGAGAAAAGAATGCAGAGAGCTTAAGCGAACAGAACAGAACCCAGTTCCTGGGGAGCCAGGTCAGGACCCCCTGCCTCCACCACCCTACCTACCCCAAAACATCCCCCTTGTGGCCAGACTGTGATAGTCAGGATTTGTTCACATTTTGTATACAGAGAACACACGAACTTCAGCCTTACCAATCGCTCTTTCCCTCTGGATGAATATTCCCGGATAAACTGCTTGGGTACACCTGCCATTGCCATGCTGTCCTTCTAGTTAGTCCCTCTAGATCAGGGGCCACGGGGCCAGGGAAAAGGCTGGGCAGTTCTTCAATTCAGCCCAATCAGAACGACATGATGAATATGAAGGGAGAAGGGAAATGTTCTGAAAAATTACATTGGAGGGATTCACAGGAATTACCTTAGATCTTGTTTTCCAACTCCATCTCTTCCTTTACAAACAAAATCTGGATCATGGGTTTAAAGGGGCTTTGAGATCCTTGAATGAAAGGAACTAGGTCAAGGCTTGCTCTGTGTATGTGGTTTTCTGCTTTAAAAACTTGGGAAACTGATTGGTTACAGAATATAGTTGAAAGCTCTGGACACAGTGTTCAGGGTTCATGATGAGTTTCTTTTCCATCTAGTCCCTGTCACCCCCAGCACAATCTACCCAGATCATATTTTCAGCTTTACATGAAGTAACTTGGGATTTTTCTGTTCTCTGTTTCCCTTCCCTGGGATGCTCCTCCGCCCAACACTAGTGAGTGCTGGTGGCCATTCCTAAAAATGCATCAGAAATGTCCAAGTTTCCTGCTTCCCTTTAAAAACATTTGAGCTGTCCACCAATAGATGAATGGAATAAACAAAATGTGGTCCATCCAAACAGCAGAGGAAGATCCAGCCATAAGGAGGACGGAAACTCTGACACGGGCTACGATGTAGGTGAGCCTTGAGAATACGGCGCTGAGAGAAAGAAGCCCGACACAAACGGCCACCTAGTGTATGACCCCTTTTCTATGAAATCAACAGAAAAGGAGACAGAAAGATTCGTGGCTGCCAGGGTAGTGGGGGGAGAGGGAGCTGGAGAGTGACAGTTTTATTTTGGGACGATGAAAATGTTTGGAACTAGAGGTAAGGGGTTGCATAACATTATGAATGCATTAAATATCATGGAATTGTTCACTGTAAAATAGTTAATGTCGTGTTATGTGAATTTCACCTCAATTAAAAAAAAAATAGCCAACCAAAGCCATCAGGTGAGGCCCAGCAAATCTGAGCCTTCATTCTCCCCTGGTAACTGGCTAGGACTCAGCAGCCACTGGCCCTTCAGGTCAGCATCCATGTTCCCAACTGCCACAGTCCCTGCTTCCCTTGTTGAGCCATCAGCGGGAGGACAGAGTGTGTTTTATTCACAACACTTAACAAGGTGCGTTCAGCAGTCCAGATGCTCACATTTCCTTGCCTGCCAACTTCTAGAACCCGGTCTGTCCCTTCTGCAGCATCATCCCCTGTGACTCCCCTGCCTGGACCTGGTGTTCCTCCTGTGCTGGATGACATGCAGTTCTCTAAATACCTCACATGTGCTCAGCCCAACACGCCCCGCCATGCCGATCCTCCTGCTCCCTGCAAACCCAAATCAGCCTTTAGGGCTTCAGCAGCATTGAGTCACGAAGCATCCCTCAGCAACCTCCCTCTGAGCACCCACAGGATTGGTGGCACTCTGTTCACCTTCCTTGGTGGGTGCACCCCTCCAGATGCGGCTCCCGGAAAAAGAATCTGTATCTATTCATTTTTATGCTACAAATAGCATAGCATTCATAGCTTCTGATCCCAGAAGGGGTCCTGGTTGTGCTGTCAACATAGAAACTTTTAAAGGTCACATTTTTTCCCTTGAATTTCTTTTCAATTTTTCTTTGAGTTTTCCTATTTAAATGTTAAGTGAGCTTCTTGCGACATGATGTTTACACTCTCAGAAGAATTAGGGGTTTTGCCTCTGTCTTGTTATATCACAACTCATGTCTTTAGAAACTATTTCATACTTCACACACAAAGACACTCCAGCGATGTTCTTTAGCAGAGGCAAGGAGTTTAGGCTTATAGAGAAAATAAAGCAGAGGGAAAAGTGTTATTTCTACAGTGTAAGGTCCATTCATGGTATTTTTCTCCCGAGTTGAGGCTGTAAACATGTTTCTAGTTTTATAGCTCCATCTGCTGGCAGGTTTCAGAACGTTTCTCATCAACACCTTAAATCCTCGGGAAAGTTATGTTCACATTGTATTCCAAAAGGCAACATTTAGTTTTTACAAAGCGAACGCCTTTGGAAAGCTATTTTTCTTTCATACTACCGACTTCCAATGCCTTCTGACCTCGCCCCAAGTTTATCAGGCTTCTCTGAGCATAAGAATAACAATGGTACTTCTTAAAATTCCTTGCACCCATCCCAGACCTCCTGGAATCAGCATGATCTGGGAGTCTGTATTATTTGGAAATTCCCTCAGTGAATGCTTACACTCAGGCTAGTATGGGAAACGCTGACATCTAACCTGCCCCTTTCATGGCACAGATGAGACATAAGATTTGGAAGGTGACTTGGGGAGCCATCAGCCCTCTCCAGCCCCCAATTCCCAAGCATCTGCTTTTAAGTATGAGTGATAAGCAATATGTAGGCTGGGCTCAGTGACTTATGCCTGTAATCCCTGCACATTGGGAGGCCAAGATGGGTGGATCGCTTGAGCCCAGAAGTTTGAGACCGGCCTGGGCAACATGATGAAACCCTCTTTCTACAAGAAATACACAAAAATTAGCTGGGTGTGGTGGCACACACCTGTAGTAACAGCTACAGGGGAGGCTGAGGCAGAAGGGATCACCTGAGCCCAGGAGGTCGGGGCTGCAGGGAACCATGATCACACCATTGCACTCCAGCCTGACTGAGACAGACCCTGTCTCAAAACAAAACAAAGAGCACAAAATTATGTGGGCATGGTGGTGGGTGCCTGTATGTAGTCCCAGCTACTCAGGAGGCTAGGAGGTTGCAGTGAGCCGAGATCCTGCCACTGCACTCCAGTCTGGGCAACAGAACGAGACTCCGTCTCAAAAAAAAAAAAAAAAAAAAAAGGAAAAAGCACTATATTTACCGTATAAATGTAGCTTTAAAACTTTTCTGCAGAGGCGACCATATTTCTACTACCTCCTACAATCATTTTTATAGTTCTGGAACAAAACAAGTCAGGCAGTTAGTGAGCCTCGGTCCCACTTCCACCTTGACAAATAAACCTGTTCTATCTTACAATATTTCCGGTTGTTTTGTGGCTGTTGGCTTTGCCTCAATGAGGAAATTAACTCCTATGGAGGACACCTAGCTCGGCGTAGATCCGGTCAGTACCACCTGCGACGCCTTGGAAATGCAGCCGGCGGGCCCCACCTGCGGAACCTGCAGCCCGGAATCTCTGGTCTGCGTCCCAGCCAGCCCTGCAGGTGATCTCCCTCAGGTGAGGGCTGAGAACCCCTGCGGTCCACGTTGGCAGGCACCCAAGGCACAAGTCATTGAAAGCTAAGGTTCTAGGTAACGGCCGCCCGGCATCTTAGACCTGCATTGCAGCTTTATTTACTTTGGAGGCAAAGTTCAAATCTCTGTGTGATGAGTGAAAGAGCTTTCGACGTTAAGGGCCAGCCCAAGATCGAGTCCACTGTGGGGCGCTCGGTGCCCACGTGGCCACAATTTCGAGGTCCATGGAGGGTCAGCTTCGTGCACCGCTGCCCCGTTCCATGAGCTAGTAAAGAACTGGCCCGACCCTGTGTCGGCCTGCAGGGGGCTCGCACTGGGGGACTGCAGGAGCCAAGCCAGCGAAGGCCAGGGGTCTGGGCCAAGCGTAAGAGGAACAGGGCGGGGCCTGGGTGGGGC
>NW_012102388.1:1380390-1381055 GCF_000951045.1 Mandrillus leucophaeus
GGGGCGGGGCCCGGGCCGCGGCCTGTGGGACGGGCTCATCTGGTCCCGCGCCCGCTACATTGAAAACCGCCATTCGCTGGGCAGCCAGTGAGGGCGTGGCGCGCGCCGCTTTCCGCCGTTACTGGGCGTATGGTGCGCTGCCACGAGGCTGGCGTCTGGAATGAAGTGTTCATCCGCCCAGGGAAAGAGCGCCGGTTGCCCGCCGCCCGCGTGTCCCTGGCTTTCTCGGGAACCCAGCACCGAAGGCGAGGTGGGCGCAGGCCGCAGGAGGTCCTGGGAAGTCGGCGGCGCGGAGGGATCTCCGCGGGAGCCGTTGGGGCTGTTGGCCTCGGGTTAAGGTGCGAGGACCAGGACTAGGGCGAGGGCGGCCGTCCAAGGTGCGGGGCGAGGCTGAGGTGTTAGGTGTGCGGGGACCGGGGTGCGGGGGCGGCGGCCGGGGGTCCGGGATGTGGAGGTGAGGCCCGAGGTGTGGGGACAGGGGTGCGGGGGCGAGGTCGCAGGTGTGGGGGATGCAGAAGCCGGGTGCGGGGACTAGGTCCCAGGTGCAGGGGATGCAGGAGCCCTGGTGCAGGGGCAAGGTTGCAGGTGCGGGGGCTGCAGGGGCGAGGTGTCAGGTGTGGGGGGTGCGGGACCAGGGTGAGGCGCTGAGACCCGCCTAGCCGGGG
>NW_012102388.1:1381470-1427464 GCF_000951045.1 Mandrillus leucophaeus
ATCTCTGCGGAGGGCGAGGCCCCCTTCCCGCGTCTGCAGCCGCTGCGCTGTGTCCCCGGGAGCCTTGGGAGCCGGACGCTGGGAAGAGGACGGAGCTTCGGAGGACCGCAAGTGAGGCGGCGACCACAAGGGTCGGGCTCTGCGAGGCTCGGGGGTTCTCGCGGGTGCTGGCGGCCGGGCCCCTGGCATCTGTGGAGGGAAAGGGGCGGCGGGGGCCTTGGGAGCTCCCGGGATGGATGCTCTCGCTGTCTTCAGCCCCTGCGGCCTCCAGGGTAAAGCCGGCTGGAGCCCTGCGCAGCCTGTTCTCTGCGCGCTTTCCTTTTCGTTTTTAAGTTGTGGCCAGAGAGACCCCGCTGGCATAGAATGTACCGCCCAACGGTTTTAGGCGTGTGGCGCGGTGGTGGTTCCCACGTGCGTGGCGTCGTCCTGAGCTCAGCGCCGGAGGGATGATGTTAGGTGGAAGAGTCTTTGGCAGAGCTGGTAATGAATCGGGCATGTGATTTCCAGCGAGTGTGGTTATTGGAAGCACACACTTGTTTTCTGACTTTAAGAATTCGATATCCAGACTGAGGTGGTTTTGAGACTGGAAGGAGATAAAGCTGAAAACTGGAGTTGTGCTGCGAAACCTGGACGTAGAGCGCTGGGCCCGCCAGGTATTTAGTGACCAGCACAACGCGCCGCCCTGGGTTTCAGGCCCTGGAGATGATGAGAATCAGCTGGAGGGCTGCTTCCAGCCGGCTGCTAACTCGCCAGGGCTGAGAGCCGCTCCCCACCCCGTAATTTCTGTTACCAGCCAGTCAAAATGCTGCCTGTCAGGGAACAGGCTTTGAGAACTGCATTTCCTGCTGGAGATGAGAGTTCAGCTCGTCCCTGTTTTGTTTTGTTTTTTTTTTATCACTATTTCACACTATTGTTTGTAAGGTGTCAAGCGGCCATCTGGGTGCAAAGGCGTCAGTTGTAATTCGCAGCCTAGTTGGAGAAGCTATGGAGTGCAGGAATGTGCAGAGGGAGAAAGCAGGTTACCATGTAGTAGAGTGACCGTGGCCACGTCGGGGAAACGGCTTTCAGAGAAGGGGGCAAGGGATGGCCTGCGAGCTGGTCCTTAAGTGGTTCACTGGATTCTTGTGGTTTCAGAGGAGGGCGAGGCTTTGTTTAGCAGAGACTGTGCTGTGGTATAGGGTAAGTCACGGAATTGATTGTGATAGGAAGCAAGTAGTGTTTGCTGGCGTCTCAGGCAGGTGCTTTCAGACTGATCTCTAGATCCGCAGTCCCCAATCTTTTTGGCACCAGGGACCGATTTCGTGGAAGACAACTTTCCCACTGACTGGTAGGGGATGGTTTCAGGATGAAATGGTTCCACCTCAGATTATCAGGCATTAGATTCTCATCAGGAGCATGCAAGCCAGATCCCTGGCACGCCCACTTCACAGTAGGGTTCACGCTCCTAGGAGAGTCTGATGCCTCCACTGATCTGACAGGAGGGGCGCTCAGGCTGTCACGTTTGCTGCCACTGCTCACCTCCTGCTGTGTGGCCTGGTTCCCGTACGGGTCCATGGCCGGCGGGCTAGGGACGCTGCCTGTGGATTATCAGCAAGAGACTTTCATGCACCATGTGCCCAGTGTGTAAACTGAGTATGCATACGTAACCATTGTCATGATGCACACATTGTAAAATAAATATAAAGCAGTTTAACATGAGGTTTAAAGTTAGTTGTAATATGCTGGCACCTCAGCGGATTATCTTGTGTAAACTCCTTTGGAAATTGCTGATTTAGAGTAGGGGGTCTTATACGATGAATGTTTGCTTTAATCCTGTAAAATACAATAGGAAGTCAGAGGTTTTTAAAATTGAAAAATGGCATTAGATTTGTCTTTCTGTGAAGATCATGAAGCCAAGAATTTTAGAAGCTGTTAAAATTCAAAGGATGAAAAAGATAACGTGACTTAAGGCAGAGTGATGGTAAATGATGTCATCGCCTGCCCCATGTAGAACCTTTGATGGTTTCTCATGTGTTGAGTATCCAAGCTGTCTGCAGGACCCTGAGCAGTCCGCGCCCTGTCCACATGAATTCCTCCGCTCCCCTTGTTCCTTCCCTTTCCAGTCCCACTGGGCGTCTTTTGGTTCTGCATCCAATTCAAGCACTTACGTGTGGGTTGTTACCGCTTGTGTGGAAGACTGGTACCACCCTGCCTTCCGATTCCTGATTCTCCATTTCAGCTTAAGTCTTGTTACAGGCAGGCCTCTTTAGGGTTTACATCAGTTCCTACTTTCTTTTTGGTAAGAACGTTCTGCTTATTTCCTTCATCACACTTTTTAACACGTGGAGTTACGATTTTACCTGCCCTTTCCATTAGGGCTAATGTTTGTTGACTGCTCACCGGAGGTCAGTGTGAGTTCTCATTTGATCCTCACCATTGACAGTGGGTTATTCCAACCATTCGACAAAGAGTCACAGGCTATGTCGTTTTCTCATGTTGTCTAAAATGTGAAGGAGTTGGGCTCAGGCAGTTGAGCTCCGAGACCTCTACGCTTAATAGCCTGATGACACTGTGTACCACCGCGGCGAGGGTGAGAGGCTGTCATAGCTGAGCCCAAAGCTGATCCCAGCTCACAGGAAGCACTTAGTGCCACCATGATGTTGAAGAAATGAGGAGAATGGTCCTGGCAGATGTAGGAGAAATAAAGTAGTTTTGAAATCAATGACTCCATTCTTTTTATGTAGATACAATGTAGATGGTGATGCCACTCCCCAAGAATGAGATTATGGGGACATGAGGGAGAAGAGATACTAGTTTGGGTATGTTTAGCGTAAGCCACACATGGAACTCTGGGAAGATCCCGGAGAACTCATTATGTATGCAGAAGGATTGTCTAAGGGGCCTGGCGGGACACTTGCCACAAGTGCCCTGTTTCTCTGTGTGTGTGTGTGTGTATGTGTGTGTATGTGTATCTCCAAATGGGAAAGAACCAGCCACCAGCATGTTAATTCTTTCAGCACTTTCTCCTCCTAAGTCTGTTTATAATAAATAATCCAAATGAAAAACTAAGTCTTCTATTAAAATACATTTTCCCCTTTGGCCCTACAGCAGTGCCCAGTGCAAGGTAGGCAACTGAGTTTGCTGAATGTAGGAATGTTACATTAAAAAACTGTCATTACAGATTAGAAGGATACATACTAATTGCCTGGCGAGCTTACTTTTGAATCTGAAAGAAGTTTAAAGTAACATTGTAGAAATGGTCAAATGCGGTTGCCTCCATTGACTATTTTCTTCAAGATTGTTTCCTCTCCAGAAATAGAAAACAATGACTGGGCGAGCCAGAGCCAGAGCCAGAGGAAGGGCCCGCGGTCAGGAGACAGTGCCGCTGGTGGGCTCCACTGCTGTGAGTGTTTCACCGTTTCTGACTAGAGAAAATGTCCTTGAATCTTGATCAGCCTAGGCTGCTGAAAATAAACTAAAGACGGTGCTGGGAAGGATATAGGGAGTGAGCAAGGCAGATCATGTCCTGTTTCCTCGGAATATTAGAAGCTGATTCATGACTTTATTTGGTGACTCTTCTCTCAAATTTCTTTTTAAGAATACACTATTTGATTATTAATCTAGATAGGTGTTGGTTGAATTCCTGAGACTTAAGGCTGGACATTTTCTCTGGTGTCTGTGACCGCTTGACAAAAAGAATGTTCTTTATTTTTCTATAACTACAGAGTCAGCAACCTGGTTATATTCAGCCTAGGTCTCAGCAGCCACCAGCAGAGGGGGAGTTATTTGGCCGTGGACGGCAGAGAGGAACAGTAGGAGGAACAGCCAAGTCACAAGGTGAAGAGAAAGTAACAGGAAGTCTTAACAACTGTGTTCAACATATGCAGCAAATTTTATTGAATTAAAACTTGGTACAAAAATTTGTGCTGAAACTGTTTAAGAAACATTTCCTTATAATGTTGCCATAACATGCAAATACAATTGTGGAAAATACTTAAATCTAATTTCTTAAACATTCTATGTATCAGTCTTCACCAGTAAATGACTTAAAAAGAAAATGGTTACTCAGGATTTCAAATTTAACTCTATGAAACGGTTCCCTATCTGTAACAAGGTAGTGTCTACCTGTAAAGGTAAAGATCATTGTGGCCATTAACTAATACGTGGGATAACAAATGAAGGCCCTGTTTTGTCATCTTTCACTGCTCTTTGGAGATTATACCTGCAAATTGCTTGTCACAGTAAATGCTCAAGTACCTATTGTTTTGTAGAAATTAATATACGTTTAACAGATTATTGCCAATTAGACATTGTTTGGACCTTGATTTTCCTTCTGTAAAGGGGATGTGGATGCACCGAAAGGTTCTTAAACAGCACAGTGGCGTGAGCTCTGATTTGTATTTGAAATAAATCACTCTGGGAGCTGCATGGAAGGGGGAATTAGCAAGGTTCCCAGTCTTGCCCGTTCTGAAATCTGTCCTCTTCGAGTGACAAAATCAAGCTTTGGCTCAGTGTCATAGCAGCACTGTGTATTTCAAGCAGAACAGATTTCATCATTGTTTTTATTCAGAAACTGGCAATTGGATTTTTGCATCCAGAACCAAATTTTTCAAGACAAATTAAAAATTTTTAAGGAAAAAAATCAGCCTTTATGACCCTTCAGTGTCATCAGGTTGGATTCAGTATGCATGATTTAATGTAGTTACTCACCCAGTGCCATCAATACTTTAAACCAAGTCTCTGGGATAAAAAACTCACTAAGAGAGACAAATATGAACGGTTACATATTTAAAGGATTTTTAGGTAGAGCCCCCTGCAAATCATGAGGTACAGAAACTAACATGGAAGCGCCTTTTAAAGTGCTTTAGATGTGATATTTAAAACTTATTGCATGCTTGTGATGCTTATTCTCAATTTTTCAGGTGAAAGAATCAACGCTCATGTTAAATAACTGGTTTCCAAAGTACAGCAAGAACTGAAATATTTTAAGCCACTGTTATTTCTCTGAGGAAGTCTAGAAAGTAGGCAGTTCTGGTGTTTGTGGTCAGAAGAGAACTGGACTCTGATCTTTTTGTTCTTTTGTCCTGGGCCCATGACGGCCATAATTAAGACCTCTGTTTGGTTCAGAACTTCTGTATTCGAGCCCTCCCTGCCAGATCCAGATTCCAGGCTCCATGGGCAGGGCAAAGGGGCAGGAAGTACAAAAGTCACAAGTCAGCTATTGGCTCTCTTATGGAATGTTTCCAAAAGTGTCATCCTACAATTTCTGCTTAAGTCTCTTAGGCCATCCCTAACCATGGGGAGGGTGGAAATTTTGGTCTATTTAAGTATATTATTCCCAAAATAGAATTTTTTTAAAGAATGAGGGATTGGTTATTGGATAGTCAACTGGTAATCTCTGTTACAAAAGATAACATGCCTATTAAGTGACAGCTGGAATTTTAACACTTGACTACAAAGTTCATATTGGTTTTTTGGCTCACATCATATTGTTGATCTGAGATAATTGTATAATTTCAGCAAATCAAATGACTTGAATAATTTAGGTTCTTATAACCACAGCTTGTAGCAGTAAGCATGAACTGATTAATCACAAGCTTATTACCTATTACCAGTATGAGATGCGTGTCGTGGCCATAGAATATGTGCAGATGCAGAAGTCCATTCTTCTGATACTGAATGGAATCAGGTAGTGAGGAAGTTGCATTTTAGATGTAAGTTTTCTAATCCAGGTTACAGATTTAAACCCTCTAAGCCACCAATTTCTGTAGCTGTAATTGCATCATGACAGACTGGAAAATACATGAAGACCCTTAGATAATTATTAGACTTACAATACAGAAAAATATTTTCCCAGTCAGCAAACATATGCTCCTCCACTCTCGCACCACAGTCCCGCCGGCTTGATCTTTTCAAGGTGTACATCTCTTGAAAGAGTGCATCTGCAACTTCCCAGGACAGTGACAAGAAAGCCTTTATGAATGAAGTTATAAATAGGAAACCGTTCTCTCGTTAGGCTGGCAGACACTGAAAACATGTTGATAGGATTGTTTTATGCATTGTTTTCTACACCTCAGTATCCTTTGGATTACATATATTAGCACTGTGGGAGTTAATGTTGTCATCCTTTACTTCGTACTTTATTTCAAGTAGATAATTTTTCTTCTTTTTTAAGAACTCCAGATATCTGCTGGATTTCAGGAGTTATCATTAGCAGAGAGAGGAGGTCGTCGTAGAGATTTTCACGATCTTGGTGTGAATACAAGGCAGAACCTAGACCATGTTAAAGAATCAAAAACAGGTAGGTTAATTAAGAATAAGTTTTTGTGAGATTACGTCTCAGGTACACAGGACAGTGAATTGAGGCACTTTAGTTTAGGTATTTATTCGGTCAAGGATCCTGCATGGGTTTTGCATTTTCCTCTCTCTGTTTCTTTTGGCGTTGATGAAATAGGTTATAGATAATATCTTGAACTGCACATTTTGAAACGTCATCTCATTAAATATTAATAGATTACTTTCAAAACTCTTTGCCATGAAGAGATTTGGTTGGTTTTGTTGCAAAATTATTTGTAAATTACTTAGTCTAAGGAAGATCTGTTTCTAAATGTATGCTTCTTTAGAAATTCGCCTAAAGAGGTAGACTAGTGGTCTCCAGAGTCGGATGCTGTCTGCTGCTCTTAGCCTTGGTTTACGGAACTGTGCCTGCCTTGTCATGGTAGGAAGGTTTCAAGGAAAAATAAACTTGATATTTTGTTAATTGACTGTAACTTGCTTTTCCAGGTTCTTCAGGCATCATAGTGAGGTTAAGCACTAACCATTTCCGACTGACATCCCGTCCCCAGTGGGCCTTATATCAGTATCATATTGACTATAACCCACTGATGGAAGCCAGACGACTCCGTTCAGCTCTTCTTTTTCAACATGAGGATCTCATTGGAAAGTGTCATGCTTTTGATGGAACAATATTATTTTTACCTAAAAGACTACAGCAAAAGGTTATTTGGCAAAAGGGAGATGGGGAATTTCCACTTCAAGGCAAAACTACTACAATGTAAGATAGTTCACATGGCTTTTAGAGAGACCCCAGGAGTCTCCTGTCTGATGTGACGGAATAAACACATTGGGTACTTTGGCATTATTGTAGCATTGTCAGATTTGTCTGGATAACTTGATGGTTACAGTTGAATTACAATACACTTAGCCACTGTTTTTCTCAGAGCCATTTAAAAAAATCCAGTGGAAACATTTTATAGTTTTCAGTGTTGCCTTATTAAGCAAGCGGTCTGTGATTGGGCAGAGTTGTCCTTTAAGGATTTAAAGTTTGGGTTTTCACCTCTCTGGCTTCAGGTTACTGAAGTTTTTAGTAAGACCCGGAATGGAGAGGATGTGAGGATAACGATCACTTTAACAAATGAACTTCCACCTACATCACCAACTTGTTTGCAGTTCTATAATATTATTTTCAGGAGGTATGTGTTTTATTTCAACATTTTATTAAGAGGAAAACCAGCAAAGTTGAAATAATTGTACATTGATCATCTACATTCAAGTCTCCTAGATTTTCAACGTTGGCTGAGATTATTGGGTTTCTCTGTATTGCAGTAACTTAAGGTGTGGTTTACTGATAGAAAATTCATCTGTTTGCTTTAAGCAAGTATCCTGCCTTTCCCTCCCTAATTCTGTTGACTTCAAATGCTATCTGAGCTTGTGTTCAGACGCTCATATCCTCGAGAGTGAGGATGTTGCAGACTTGGTGTTCCTGCTCCCCACAGTGGGTCCTTGGTCAGGAGGAGGGCAGAGTTCAGTGGAGCTTGTTCCACTGCAGGAGATACACTGCGTGCTGGATAATTTGCTTTCAGGGTACATACCACATATTCCCAATCCAAAAGCAAGACACATGGTCTGCAAAAATTTTTATTTTTTGAGGGGAATGAGAAACAATCCGGATGAGGCTGAAATTTTCGTGAGAATAATGGGGCAGAATACTTGTATTAATTTAAGTTAGTGATAACTGACACTGATAGGACAATTCATTGTGATAAATACTCGTTTTCAGTTAATATAACTGGTAGATTATTTTTCCCTAAATGAGGGGTTGGCAAACTTCTCTCTGCAAAGGGCCAGATAGTAAACGTCTTAGGCTCTGAAAGCCGTGTCATCTCTTGCAGCTGTTCCGCTCTACTGCGGGACCACCGAAGCAGCCAGAGACAGTGTGTAAGTGAGCGGTCATGGCTGTGTGCCAGTAAAACTGTTGGTGGATGCTGAAATCTGAATTTCAGATAATTCATGTGTCATGAAATAATCTTTTATTTTTTCCAACCTCAAGGATATTTGAAAACCATTGTTAACTCATAGGCCATAAAAAACAGCCGGTAGGCTGGATTTGGCCTGGCTACAGACCACAGTTTGCCAACCCCTGCTCTAAACAACATGCTGTTCTGATTGCCGTATTGGAGATATTTATCAATATTCACTATTCTGACCTTTCAATTTTTAGGCTTTTGAAAATCATGAATTTGCAACAAATTGGACGAAATTATTATAACCCAAATGACCCAATTGATATTCCAAGTCACAGGTTTGTATGAAGTGGAAAGTTGGGTATTCCTTAGGCTTAATTACAAGCTTTTGAGATAATAATCTAATTTGAAATGGTTGAGTTTACTACACTGACTGTTACTGCCACCCATCACATTATGTGACTATTTAACTTGAATAATGAGGAGACATCCCAGAATATTTGGATTTAAAAAAAAAAAAACACATAATTTACCTGTCACTAGGGAAGAATACATAGTTGTCCAGTGCTAAGTTTGTATTTTTGCCCTCAGGTAATAAAAATAGTTAATGTGGTGTATCAAGATTGCAGCCCAACTGAAAAACTGCCTGCTGGGTACCGTGCTCCCCACCTCAGTGACGGGACCTTTCGTACCCAGACCTCAGCATTGTGCAGTATGCCCGTGTCACAAACCTGCACGTGCACCCCTTGAATCTAAAGTTGAAATAAGAAATAAAAGGCTGGGCGCGGTGGCTCATGCCTGTAATCCCAGCACTTTGGGAGGCCAAAGTGGGTGGATCACGAGGTCAGGAGTTCTAGACCAGCCTGGCCAAGATGGTGAAACCCTGTCTCTACTAAAAATACAAAAATTAGCTGGGTGTGGTGGCGGGCACCTGTAATCCCAGCTAACCAGGAGACTGAAGCAGAAAAGTGCTTACACCCGGGAGGCGGAGGTTGCGGTGAGCCGAGATCACGCCAACTCCAGCCTGGGCGACAAAGCAAGACTCTGTCTAAAAAAATAAATAAAAAAGAAATAAAATATTGGAGCCCAACAGGTTTAAGTTTATCATAGTAATTGTAGGTGCTTTCAATTGGATTGGCAGCTTTTTAAAGTCTTAGACCACTGTAATGAATAGTTGATTAAAGTTAGTACATTCATTTAAAATGAAACTTATACAATTATTATAATATTGAAGGTCTTAAAGCTGGAACCGTGTAAATCCTAGAAATAAGGAAATTGATTCATTCAAAAACTTACAGTTTAGACCCAGTTAATAAAAGTGAAAACGCAACTTAGTGTGTGCAGAATGTGTTTGAATGTGGAGAGGTTCTTCATGACCGCCATCTTGCCTGACAGGTTGGTGATTTGGCCTGGCTTCACTACTTCCATCCTTCAGTATGAAAACAGCATTATGCTCTGCACTGACGTTAGCCATAAAGTGCTTCGAAGTGAGACTGTTTTGGATTTCATGTTCAACTTTTATCATCAGACAGAAGAACATAAATTTCAAGAACAAGTTTCCAAAGAACTAATAGGTTTAGTTGTTCTTACCAAGTAAGACTGCTTTTTAAAATGCAAAATAATTTTTGTGAGTCTTAAAGTATAGTGGCTTTGTAGTTCTACAATGTTAAGAAATAGTGTTTCAAGTTGAGTGGTGGGAATAGCACAAAAAAGGGTGACGGTGTTTTTCACTTTTCCCAGGATCATAGTTTTGGGGGTAACATAACTCATCTGGAGAGGACAAATAGCTAGTGATTTTTACCCTTTTAAATTATTTTATTTTCTGTTAGTAATTTAGTCACTTCCCCCATCCATCTGGCAGAGTCTGTAAGAAATCCTGTTTCCTTCTTTTTCCATAACTTTGTATATACCCAGGTGATTTGAAATTTTAGAGAATACATGCTGTCTAGTCTCTCTTTTTAATACTAGTTCTTCACATTTCCATCAAATGCAGTCAAATCTCAACTGATCCCTAGGTATAACAATAAAACGTACAGAGTGGATGATATTGACTGGGACCAGAATCCCAAGAGCACCTTTAAGAAAGCCGACGGCTCTGAAGTCAGCTTCCTAGAATACTACAGGAAGGTAAGATGCTAGTGATGTTATCTTTTTCCTATGAAGTAGTTATATCTTAGGAAAGTAGTTGAATCTTAGGAGAAATCCAAAATATCTTTGGTAGAATTCTCTAACACGTGTTGCACATTTGGAACAAGTTGCTTTTAAAGCTGTGTGTAAATGTATTTGTTAGGGCAATCACAGTATAATTTTATTCATTATCAGATTTATTAAAATGCCTCTTTTTATTTGGTACAGTTCACATAATGAGAAGTGCCCTGTCTTGGTTCCCTTTTTCCAGTAGAATGAAAGCTGACATTTGAATTGAAGCCTATGGAGGACAAGTAGGTTGGATAACAGGTGGTAAGCAGTGGGAATTAAGAGCTTGCCATACTGTCTTCTCCCTCCATAATCAACATTTCACTTAATTTCACCTTGGACAGGGGTAGGAATTAAAGATCTTGGAACCTTCAGTATCATTTCTGCTAAATCTGCTGCCTGTGGGTTATAACTCTTAACTTTTGATTTACAAAAGGCTGATCTTTTGGGCGATCATCTAAAACAGTTTTTAAAGAGATGATTCTAGTTTTGAAAAGACCATCAAAGGCAAATGGCAAGAAAGAACAACTATTGACTAGAAGAAATTAAACTGTTTATATAGGAATGCATGCCAACATTGGAATGCATGCCAACATTGTTTTAGTATTCAGAGATGAGCAGATCTGGTCCCCAGATCCTTAGAATGTCACATTCCATTTCATGTTAAAATTGTAGGAAAATTATTTCTAGAAAACTATCAATTAAAATCTCAAAACTTGTCTTTGAATTGGTAACATTTCACATTTTCTTCTACTTTAAATAGAGTATTTCCTGTTTCTAAAAATTTGGATAAATAACCTTAAATATGAAAAGTATTCATATTTTGCATGGAAAGTGTGCATCTTACCAGTGGCCTTGGAAAGGTCTGTGTGCTGCTGTCCAGCTGCTCGGCTGTGACTAAAAACATAAGCCACTGTGGAGGGAGGGATTCTATGAGACGCTGCATGAAGGGCTGACCTTATTCCTGGCAAGATGGAAACAGCCAGTGGTCATTTCAGCATGCCTTTCCTCCCACTGTTTTCAGCCTCTTTACTCCTTGAGGACTCCAACCGTGCCTAACCTGGATCCCTCTGGGTGTCAGAGGTTACTGTGAGGAATGAGTTGTGGCATTTTTCTGTCGTTAATTTTAGTAATCACTCTCAGGGATGGTAGAAGTTGGTATATATCAACAGCAAATATGAAGGAAACATCAGCTGAAAATGTGATTTAAACCTGAAGCAAGGTCAGTGGAATCTCTCCCCTTCCCTGACTGGTACTGAGTGTCCTTTGGCAGCTCATCCTCCTGTAAGTGGTGTTTTATGTGTTATCATACTTACGAGCTCTGCCCAGGCCCCTTTTACTCTACGTTCACTCCCTAGGTGATTTCCAGTCTCCTCTGCCCAGGCTTCAGGCATGAAATGTTAAGAATCCCCAGACTTCCAGTTCCAGCCTAGACTTGTCTAAGCTTAGCTGCCTGGTTGTTCTAAGTATTTGGATGACTCAAAGATAACTCTCCTATGTTGCCAGTGTTGAATGTGTTCTGTCCTCCCAACATGGCCCCTACTCAGTGCTCTTGGTCAATACAGAGAAGGTAACTTGGACAGAGGCAAAAGATTTTATGATTTATATACCCCGTGCCTAAGTAGGCTCTCAGGTATTTGAATTAAAAAAATGGTGGATGAGTCACACATCAGATCTCTGCACCTTCCCCTGCCTCCTAGTACTCCCTCTTTGTCCAGACCCGTCACTCACCTTGTTATCTGAATTGCCTTCATTTTTCTCCTTTTCTAAATAACTGGCATCTCCTGTCCAGGCCCTATTTTTATAATTCACTTAACTAGTCTCTTAGTATTTATTTCCTCTGCCTTGTGATCAATCAACTCGTACCCATCTGTTCTTCTTCCCCTTCCCCCCAGAAATGATGTGGTGCCCGTGACCCTGTGCCTTGTGAAGTGTGGTGGTCTGTCTTTGAGATGCCTGTCGTCCTGTGCCTTGTGAAGTGTGGTGGTCTTTTTCCGAGATGCCCGTGGCCCTGTGCCTTGTAAAGTGTAGTGGTCTTTCTCTGAGATGCCTGTGGTCCTGTGCCTTGTGAAGTGTGGTGGTCTTTCTCCAAGATGCCTGCGGCCCTGTGCCTTGTGAAGTGTGGTGGTCTTTCTCCGTGAGACTCTGCCTGCTGCTTTATTCTCATGGCATGTCCCCACTATACCCTTAGACTAAACACAGGGCTGTGTCCCCTCTGTTGGACACACCCTGTATGCTTGTGTTTGAGATCTCAGGTCAGCTTCTTTCTGTAGGGAAGACTTCTCTGGAAATCAGGGATAATCAGCTGTCTTTAGTAGAAATAATTAATGAAAGAGGTTGATGTTGAAATATTTAAAAGAAAACATTCTTAGATTTTCTGGTAGAAATGCAGTTTTAGTAGTAAGTGATGGTTTGGGATTAAAGATAATATCTAGGAAACAGAGTAGAAGAAGGGTGTTTGGAAAAGAAGGTCATAGTTGGTTTTTAAAATAAAATGTTTAACAATAATGTCTAGTAAAAATGAGAGTGCTGTTTTTTCAGGTGTAGAGGAAAATGTTTAAAAATATTTGACAGGGCCAGGCGCGATGGCTCATGTCTGTAATCCTAGCACTTTGGGGGACCGAGACAGGCGGAGCACCTGAGGTCAGGAGTATGAGACCAGCCTCGCCAACATGGTGAAACCTCATCTCTACTAAAAATACAAAAAAAAATAGCTGGGTGTGGTGGTGGGTGCCTATAATCCCAGCTACTCATGAGGCTGAGGCAGGAGAATCGCTGGAACCCGGGAGGCAGAGGTTGCAGTGAGCTGAGATCGCACCACAGCTCTCCAGCCTGGGCGACAGAACGAAACTACGTCTCAAATAAATAAAGGAATGAATGAATGAATGACAGGCTGTTTCAACCCTAAGAATATGAAAGGTGGCGGGGGTGGGGCAGTGTGAGTGCAAGTTCTGTATCAGGAACCATGCACTTAAGGCCTTGGGTGAAACAGGGTGAGAGAGGGCACACTTCTGAAATACGACCACACTTCCACTGTGTGTGTTTGCACGTGGTGTGGAGGGTAACTGTTCCCAGACTCCTCATTTTCAAACGTGTGATAAAATAGGTCATATAGCTACGTGCAGCAGAGGTCAGATGTGAGTGTTCTTCTACTTACAGTTTTCTTATTTGAAATAAGAAAATTAAGTTCTTTCCTGGGTGGTTGCTTCTATACAGAACAAGTCGAGAACGGGCTAGAATTCATGGTTTCTTAATTCATAAGGGTTTGTAGTAGATGGCCAGGACCTTGTCATATGCTAGGAATAAGAAATATGCAAGTACCCTTAGTCTGTTGATGAGAGACAGACTAAGGACATGCTGTGATGATGTTCTTCTGGGGTGCCCGGTGGAGCTGTGTGGTTTGTTCTTCTGGGGTGCCCGGTGGAGCTGTGTGGGTTTTTTTTGTTTTTGTTTTTGTTTTTAAAGCTGGATCTGAATTAAGCAGGATGCTAAGAAAATCTGTTTTCAGCAAGATACAGGATATGGTAGGAAAGAGGATCTTTGAAACACAGGACCAGAATCTGTAGTGAAGAAAACTCAAAGTCTGACATGGTTCTAGAATTGCAGAGCTGAGCTGGAGGCCAGAGAACTCATCTTTTGAGAACATTAAATCATGAATATTGGCTGGGTGCGGTGACGCACACCTGTAATCCTAGCACTTTAGGAGGCCAAAGCGGGCAGATCACCTGAGGTCAGGAGTTGGAGATCAGCCTGGCCAACGTGGCAAAACCCCATCTTTACTAAAAATACAAAATTAGTCAGGCACGGTGGTGCATGCCTGTAGTGCGAGCTACTCGGGAGGCTGAGGCAGGAGAATCACCTGAACCCAGGAGGCAGAGGTTGCAGTGAGCCGAGATCGTATGCACTCCAGCCTGGGTAACAGAGCGAGACTCCATCTCAAAAAAAAAAAAAAAAAATCACGAATGTCATTTTTTGTTGTTTTACAAATTGTAAACACTTATTTTGGGCAGTGATTTTATATGGGGAAACTTAATACTACTTAATCAAAATTTGACTTCTTGAAAATATCAAGATACTATAAAAACTTTTTCTGATTAAAAATGCCCTGTAGCATTCTTCCCTCCCCCTCTTTATTCTTACAGTGAGACTGCTTTCAAAAGTAAGTTCTCACAATAACAGAAAATAGTTTTAGAGGAATCATCCTATGGTGAAGATGCAGAGTTACACAGACTACTGTTTCTAAACCAAGAAATAAAGCATTAAGCAACGAGAACTGTGACGAACCAAGCCCAGACTCAGAACCATACTCTTCTGGACCACCACAGGTTTTAGGAAAAGGATGGGGCAGTCGGTAGAGCATAGAAATCACAACCTCTGTTTTAAGAAGGTTAAAAAGTGCCTTTTAAAACTTTACTCTGGAGCTATTATCAGCCTTGCTATTGAATCAGTTCTTTATTTTTTAAAAAAATGAAACCCCTTTTGCCCGCTGAGATACTACTCAGGCATTTGCTGTGACCCGCGACGCTCTCCTCTCTTGAGCAGCAATACAACCAAGAGATCACCGACTTGAAGCAGCCTGTCTTGGTCAGCCAGCCCAAGAGAAGGCGGGGCCCCGGGGGGACACTGCCAGGGCCTGCCATGCTCATTCCTGAGCTCTGCTATCTTACAGGTACTGTTGCATTTCGTTTACTCGGAAGGAAGCCACTGGATTTACCCTTTTTTTCCCAGGAGTCCTCAGACATCCCTTTACTTCCCCTTCCCTTCCCCCGAAAACCTTTTATTAAAACTGCTTTGCCTCCTGGGGATTCGCGGTCACCATCACCCTGTGTTCCAGTTATTTAGACCTGATTATTAATTCTTTAACCCTGTGCCTTTAAATCTAGACCTGATTATTAATTCTTTAACCTGTGCCTTTAAATCTAGACCTGATTATTAATTCTTTAACCTGTGCCTTGAAATCTGATTTAAAGGCCTCACTGATAAAATGCGTAATGATTTTAACGTGATGAAAGACTTAGCCGTTCATACAAGACTAACTCCTGAGCAAAGGCAGCGTGAAGTGGGAAGACTCATTGATTACATCCATAAGTAAGTCGCTGATTTCACTGGGGCATGGTTTCCGTTTTTGGTTTAGTATTTTACGTGGCTTTGAGGGGTATCTTTTGAGGGGGTGGCAGAAAGTAACTTTCTCCTTTTGTATCTGTAGTATTTGGGGTGGGCTTGTTCTTGGTGTTTCTAAGCAAGGCTACCTATACCTCACTTATTCCTCAGGAAATAATGAAGTTAAACTTCCTGGCGCGTAGTCTTTCTAATTCCTCTGTTAGAAAAAGGTAACAACTGAAAAAGGAGATATTTCTGGTCAAATCTTTTTCCTATCTTCGTTATATCAAGGGGTTTCCTTTGATGGGGAGAAAGTTTGGGCATCAGAATTTTAAGTTAAACAATGTCATGAAGAGAAGCCTGAAGGTGGTGAGAGAAGGATGATCATGCTCCTGTACTGGCTGGCATTCTCACCAGCGCCTTAACCCTGACAGCGACATTGGAATGTGTTGTAGGCTAGAATGGATATCTGTTTGACTGGGTTTTTTTTGCTGTGTCTCTTTGTTTAGTGGCATGTAAATGTGTTAAATTTACAGAAACGATAATGTTCAAAGGGAGCTTCGAGACTGGGGTTTGAGCTTTGATTCCAACTTATTGTCCTTCTCAGGAAGAATTTTGCAAACAGAAAAGATTCACCAAGGTGGAAAAACAGTAAGACAGTTTTTTGTTTGTTTGTTTGTTTTTGAGACGGAGCCTCGCTCTGTCCCCCAGGCTGGAGTGCAGTGGCGCAATCTCCGCTCACTGCAAGCTCCTAGCAAGGCAGTTTTTAAAGTTGACAATCAAGTGAGACTTGGGTCAGATCACAATAAAGCAAGTGGGAATAACTTAGTTCCATGCCAGAATGATCTTTTCCTCACCTTTCTCTTCTCCCCTTCCACATCCACTCTCTATCAACCCACGTGAGCAGCCCAGGACCTCAGAAATAGGTACACCCCAGGAGGAGAAAACGTGGAAGCCCTAGAGAATGTGGAGCCTGTAGCTTGGTCCTCAAAAATAATCTGTAAGACTTAGCTAAAAAGCGGTTTGATATTTTTTTATTTTTATTTTTTTTCAATAACTTGAGCTAAAGTGTAGAATCCTAACTATCTGCTTGGGTTGGTATTTTGACTGCCATGAAAATGATGGAAAATCCCTGATTTGATTGGCCTGGACCATTTGTTTATAGAGATAATGTATTAATTATTATGATACCTTTTATGTTTTGTTTTCAGAAAAGGAAAAGCAAGTATTCTAAAAATATTTTTAGTGTAATTAAAGCACTGTAAAGTGCCAACATTTTTAATTTTTTTTTTTTTTTTTTTTTTTGTAGAAAATGGTGTCCTTCCTGCCTTTGAAATGTACTGTGAACAGTGATCTCACAATGTAACTTAGTATTCTGGTTGCATCGTTTATGCTATCCCCTGCATGAGGCCAGTCAGGGAGGTGCCAGGACACGCAGAAGACACCGGGCTGCTCCCTGTGATGACCAGCACTCGGGTGCTGTGCCTCGCGTTTATTTCACTGTCTGTCTTGCTGTCGGATGTTTTTGTAGCTTGCTTGTGGCATGTAACACCTCAGTCAAGTTACTTTACTCTCAAAGCCTTATTTTTTAATATTTTCGTTATGAAGAAAAGAGTAGCTATACTTGTAAGATTTTTGAAAAGATTAAGGAGAATGCAACTAAAGCACTTAGGGAAGTACCTGGTCCAAGTAAGCATTTGAGGAGCAGCTGTCAGTATGAGTGTATTTTAAATAAAATTGCCATCATCCTTTGGATACATTTTAGACTCTGCCCCTTCCGAGGACATTTTCTCTGTCCCTTTAATTCAAGTATGAGAGTAGTACACTAAGTTTCAAAATATGCCGGGGTAGAATTATTGAAGACTTTTTGGCTTGATGATTGAGAACTTACAATGGAATTTACAGTGTGTCTGAACTCTCTTCTAGTTTGATTACAATCCACAATTTGCAGATTGGTCAAAAGAAACAAGAGGTGCACCATTAATTAGTGTTAAGCCACTAGATAACTGGCTGTTGATCTATACGCGAAGAAATTATGAAGCAGCCAATTCATTGATACAGAATCTGTTTAAAGTTACACCAGCCATGGGCATGCAAATGAAAAAAGCAATAATGTAAGTGAATCAAATCATTTCTGCTCTGAGAATTGCTTAGCAGTCATTTGGAGGGGGTGGGAACTCGAAAGCGATGGAACTGTTAAAAATACAAACAACGTTATTTTAATTGAAAGATTTGATATGGCTCCCTGTAATGTAGATAAACAGATATATTTTAATAACTAAGAATGGGTGGGAGAAACAACCAAGTCAGACAGTTTCTCAAACCTGCTTCAACTATTGCTCTTGTTTGTATTAGAAACAGCCCTTTGAATGAATGGCTAGTCTCGGTGTTTGATTTCATGTTTTATACAGAAATGTTTCGTGTGTTACATAGGAAAGTGTTTATGCGTGGTCCATTTGTCGTTACTTTGTCTGAATGTTGGATTGTGTACTTTCATTCTAGGATTGAAGTGGATGATAGAACTGAAGCCTACTTAAGAGTCTTACAGCAAAAGGTCACAACAGACACCCAGATAGTAAGTAGCTAATTGACATATAGGCAGTTTTCAGTGAAAGAGCTTTTTCAGAGGGGGCATTTGTACATCTTGGAACTTGGGGTTCTTTTTTCAAATGTTATTAGGTTCTCAAACTAGGCGCAAAATGTGTTTTGTAACCATAAAGTAGCTAAGCTAATGCTAGCTTTAGTTGTGTACCTGGGAGCTTGGTTTACACATTGCAAAAGGTGAGGAAGGAGTGGAGAAAAACAAAGCCAGCTTTAATTTATTCAGACTCAAAGGCTTTACTTAGTCTAGAAAATTTGGAAAGTACAGGAAAGCACAAAAGTCAAAATCAGCTGTTGTTCGGCACACATAGACGTATGGTTGTGTAATTACATGGAAGCTCCCCAGACAGCCTAGTGCCAGGTATGGGAAGAGCAGGGTCACAGAGAGCAGGGAGCCCTGAGTGACACTCAGCAGCTTGTTAGCTTCCACGGGCATCCACGTCACCCCGAGGGGTCAGGATACAGATTGAACCACTCTCCCAAGCTCTTTCCCCTGTTATCTGCAAACATGTTGTTGTGTGTGTGCTTGACCCACCCATCCAGGTGAGTGAGTGATGACTCAGGAGGGGAGGACTGAGTCCCGAAGAGCCCATATGCCGGTTTGCCAGAGTCTCGCTGCCTAGCGTGGGCGTGGGGAAGGTGCAAAGGGTTAGGAATTGGAGATGGGGACATTAGCTGATGGCAGCCACTGAATGACGGGTGGTTTTCACTGGTGATCTGAAGTTGTGGGGACGTGCAGCAAGTGTGTGCTGTGGTTTCGTTTTTGTTGTAATCTGTAGCACAGTTATTAAGAGGGTAAACTGAAATCAAACCCCTGGGTTCACATCTCGGCTCAGCTGTTTGCCTGCTCTTCATCAAGTGCTTCTGGCTTTATTGCCTTTTCTGAACAAACTGGGTGGTAGTAATAATAGTAGTGAACCCTCATAGCACTTCTAAAGTTTAATGGCATTGTCATGCCTGGCCCCTCCCTAGTAGCCCAGGACGTGTTAATCACTGTTGCTGCTGCTGCTTCCAGTCAGGTCCTGAAACTCAGTGAGTCTGAGGTAACTCTTCGTTTTTCCCAATCCCAGTAAGCTTTTTGAATTATTCAAGGGAAAATTACCCCCCTTTTCTCAAACTAGTTTTTTAGCCTGTCAGGTATGTCTTGACTTCACTGTTTGTCCAGCTTTCTATAAATCGTTGGTTAGCAACTGTCACTCTGCCACACTGTTTTCTAGTGCAAGGCCATCTGCCTCGATCATGTCGTGTCCCCAGTGCTGAGAACGGGGCCTTCTGTGTTCCAGGCGCCAACATGTTGCACGACGACAGCCTGGCCCTGTTCACCATGGCAGTGCTTTAGACGCGGTCAGGCTGCCATCCTGCTCATCCTTTCTCAGACACACACCCCTGCACACACTGCTGACACGCTTTTCTCAAACTTGCCTTTGTGTTTCCTAGCAGAGTTTTCAACTTCAAAGTTTTCTAACTTACATTTCTTCTCTAACACTCCTCCCTACCCTGAAATTCTATCAGATTGATGTGGTTATTGTTTTTAGTTTGCATCTAGAATGTAGCCTTTATAAACATGAGATGCAGTGTCATAGTTTTCTTTTTAAGTCCACACACCCAGCTTAATGTAGCAAAATAGAGTCAGACTCAGTGTCAGGGAACTCCGGAGTTGTCCAAATCTTAATCACATTTGGTCTAGAATCTCCTTTCCATTCAGTCTTTGTCCAAGAACTTGGAATTGTGGCCTCAAGACTTCCTGGTCCCTAGTGGAAGAGAAAGAGTAGGGCTTAGACATTGACTTTGCAGAAGTGCAAGCACAGCCGGGCCAAAGGCCATGACCCCGGCAGCGGGTTCTTCGCACTCTCCACCCCCATGCCCTGTTCCCATAACCGTTCCCTGCTCTGCTCTTGCTGCCGTGAGCCCCTGGGTGTGGGGGAAGGTGTCTTACAAGTAGTCCTTTTATTGAGGTTCTCTCATCTTGTCCAGGTTGAATATTCCATCTATTTTGGTGGGGCCCTTCCTGATAAAATCTCCAAGTCAAGTACTTCACTTCTCCTTATTTTTAGCAGAGTTGGTTGATGATTGTTAGAAAACTGACACACAAAGGTAATAGTAGCCTGGGACTGTAGTGGGTGAGACGTAGAAGTTCAGTACCTTCCTATTGCTTTTTATATCTGTAGCATAAAATTGCCACAGATCTGCTGAGGGAACATGGAACTTGCAAAAGATAGAACGACACTATGAGATTAAAATTTAAGTGGTAAGGAAAATTATGATAGGTTATACTATTATGTGATTATGATTGTAAAGTAGGAAGGGAAAAATGACATGCATGTGAATAATCAGTTCAACGATTTCACTGATTATTTTTATTAGACATTTATATCCTTGGCTATTTTTTAAAACAAATGGAAAGTACATTTCTAGTTGACGGGAAACATTCTGAAGACAGCAGCACATTGTGGGGCAGCGAGTGCCAGGGCGAGTTTCTTCTGCCCCGTTGAGTTTTCGTACGGCCACATTGCAATGAGCTGGCAAAGACAGATTTCATGGTAAACAATACATCTGTGTTGCTGTAAGCCTAAGAAATGAATTGGCTTCCTGTCATGTGTTTATTATTTTAGCCCTCCGTCTCACACTTTAAATCCCACAAGCAGATATCTATTATGTTATCTGGGTAACGGAAACACCCAAGGTGGGAAAATTATTTTGCTGGACACTATAGAAAGGGAAGAGAAGAATCTGGGAACATAAATTGGAGAACATGACAGTGAGTTAAAAGCTGGATTCAGGCCAGGCGTGGTGGTTCATGCCTGTAATCCCAGCACTTTGGGAGGCCGAGGCAGGCGGATCACATGCCAGGAGATTGAGAACATCTTGGCCAACATGGTGAAACCCCATCTCTACTAAAAATACAAAAATTAGCCAGGTGTGGTGGTGTGCACCTGTAGTCCCAGCTACTCGGGAGGCTGAGGCAGGAGAATCAGTGGAACCCAGGAGGCAGAGGTTACAGTGAGCCGAGATTGCGCCACTGCACTCTAGCCTGGGCAACAAGAGCAAAACTCCGTCTCAAAAACAAAACAAAACACTCCAGAAAGTTAAACTTGGATGCCCAGAATTGGGGCAGGGGTACATTTAGATCAGGCGCTCTGTTTTGTCCCCAAAATTGTCCATGGACCTCCTGTGAAAGTTCATAGTTTGATCAGATTCTCAATCCAGAGCTTTAAATCTTACAAGTTATGATCATAGGTGAATCATGAGTAAATTAAGACTGTAAAAAATCTTTGATTTGTCTACCTGTCACTTATCACTAACTTATATTACCCTGTTTTCTGTCTCTAAATTTTTCCACACTGGTTACATAGAGCATATTTAAGTTCTCAAGTTTAAACAGTATTCAGTTTTGACTCGTAGTTTGCTTAACATGATTTATTTGCTTCACACGCATTTATTTAGTTGAACATGATGAGCAGTATTTGTTAATGTCCTACTGATTAGCTGTGTGGCTGAAGTAAACAGTAAAATAAATGGTCATGTTCTTGACCTTGATACTCCACAGGTGAGTTTAGTTTCCTGTCCTCTCCCTTACTCTTAATCATCTGTCTCCTGATTCTTTGTAACGAGGATGCTTTGTTTTTAGGTTGTCTGTCTGTTGTCAAGTAATCGGAAGGACAAATATGATGCTATTAAAAAATACCTGTGTACAGATTGCCCTACCCCAAGTCAGTGTGTGGTGGCCCGAACCTTAGGCAAACAGCAAACTGTCATGGCCATTGCTACAAAGATTGCCCTGCAGATGAATTGCAAGATGGGAGGAGAGCTTTGGAGGGTGGACATCCCCGTGAGTTTGATTTAATTGGTAGATGCAGTTTTAAAATTGGTATTTAAGAAAGTGGATTTACTTTTTAAATGTTGCTAGTACTCTGCTGTATCTAAAATTACCACATTTGTATTCAAGCTGAAGCTAGCGATGATCGTTGGCATTGATTGTTACCACGACACCACAGCTGGACGGAGGTCAATTGCAGGGTTTGTTGCCAGCATCAATGAAGGGATGACCCGGTGAGTGAGACTGGGCTACTGTGGGTAGCAGTGAGGACACAAAGCAGGGTCTGCAGGTTCAGGAGTAGTGTTCATTCTTCGTTGTTATCCTTCCAGTTTCTCAATTAGACATGGCAACAAATTTAGCAAAGAAAGATAATGACCTACTCTAGCTCTTGAATGACCTTCATCCTATATTAGTCAAACTGCATTTCAGATTTTTTCTTTGTCATATGTATTGGCAAGTACATCTTGTTAAATGTGACTCTCTCTAAAAATGTATTTGTTTAGGCCGGGTGTCTTGGCTCACGCCTGTAATCCCAGCACTTTGGGAGGCTGAGGCGGGCAGATCACTTGAGGTTGGGAGTTTGAGATTAGCCTGACCAACATGGAGAAACCTCATCTCTACTAAAAATACAAAAAAAATTAGCCGGGCATGGTGTATGCCTGTAATCCCCGCTACTCAGGAAGCTGAGGCAGGAGAATCGCTTGAACTCAGGAGGCGGAGATTGTGGTGAACCAAGATCGTGCCACTGCATTCCAGTCTGGGCAATAAGAGTGAAACTCTGTCTCAAAAATAAATAAATAAATAAATAAAAATAAAATGTGTTTGTTTAATAATATTTACTGGCCACTGAAATGTAGTTTCACATTTTCATGTAGAAAAACCACTTCGGTTTACCCAGTCACTTGTATTTCAACATAACATTATTTTTCAGTGCTTTTCTTGGAACTAAGGGAATTGCCAAGAATAGTAATATATGAAAATTGAAGGCACATTAGTAGTTGACATTAGTAATGGATATGTTTCAAGGTCTTTTATCATTTTTAACTTTTAGTTTCAGGGGTACACGTGCAGGTTTGTTACATAGCTAAACTCATGTCATGGGGTTTGTTGTTCAGGTTATTTCATCGCTCAGGTACTAAGCCTAGTACCCAGTAGTTATTTTTTTCTGCTCCTCTCCCTCCTCCCACCTTCCACCCTCAAGTAGGCCCTGGTGTCTGTTGTCCTCTTTGTGCCCGTGAGTTCTCATCATTTAGCCCCCACTTACAAGTGAAAACCCGTGGTATTTGGTTTTCTGTTCCTGCATTAGTTTGCCAGAGGTGATGGATGGAGCTGAAGGTCTTTTATCTTTTAGAAGAGTGAAACTTACAATGAATGGTTTCTCAAGAGCATAGCCATGAGTGTGCTTCTGTGTGTATTTAGGTGTAGTAAACCTGGACAGCACCTCTGGGTATTTAAATTTAACTAAATCCTATTTTCTCCCCAGCAGCTGGAATCATGGTAGTGATTTGTAATGAAAACAGACACAGTTTGTGATGCTGATACGGGATCTCCTGTATCCTGCTCCCTCTGTATAAGGTTTTATAAAGTATTTGGAGATGGTAGCAGATGTCTTTAAGGCAGTTACAATGACAGATTGTTAAGAGTGAAATAAATATAGAATAATTCAGAAAGGAAAAATTGATAGACAATTGCATTCTCATTCTGGTTGTGTTTTTCTCTGAATAGCTGGTTCTCACGCTGCATATTTCAGGATAGAGGACAGGAGCTGGTAGATGGGCTCAAAGTCTGCCTGCAAGGTTAGTCTCCTGTGGGGTTGCCTTCCTGCTGTCTAAACTGGGGTCTTCCAGAAATTACCCTGAACTGTGTTACTGATGTGCCCAGAATTGGGGAAGAACAGACTAGTTGTGTTGTAGGCATGAATTGATGTAAAACTTCTCTGGCCTGTTTCAGCGGCTCTGAGGGCTTGGAATAGCTGCAATGAGTACATGCCCAGCCGGATCATCGTGTACCGTGATGGCGTAGGAGACGGCCAGCTCAAAACACTGGTGAACTACGAAGTGCCACAGTTTCTGGATTGTCTAAAATCCATTGGTAGAGGTTACAAGTAAGCATGCAAATTGTAAAGCATTTTCTAAAACTGCACATCTTTGAAATTAGCATCACAAGATGAAAGGGTAAGGGAGAAGCTAACTTGATAGGGACAGTAGGGCCTTGAGGTAATGGGAAGGGCAGAGGGAAATCTATTGGAAATTTTTCACGAGAAGGCTGTGTTGAGGGGTAGTATAGAGGGTCATTCCTTCACAGGGTAGCACGGTAAGACACCATTACCAATCATCAATCGGCCTTCTTACCTAAGACCTTGGAGTGCAGGTATCTGGTAATTCTGTACATCCAAAGGTATCCACAGGATTCACTATTGAAATCAGCGTTCATGACAGTCTTAACTTACTGAATACTTGTTTCATTTCCTTGTGGACTTGACTAGTGTTTGATCAGTAAGGTGATTGGTGAGCATCTAGTCTCATGGGGCAGGGGGTGGTTCTCCTTTCTCCTTTTTTTTTTTTTTTGAGACAGAGTCTCACTGTGTTGCCCAGGCTGGAGTGAAGTGGCACGATCTCAGCTCACTGCAACCTCCGCCTCCCAGGTTCAAGCGATTCTCCGGCCCCAGCCTCCTGAGTAGCTGGGATTACAGGTGTGCACCACCACACCTGGCTAATTTTTATATTTTTCATAGAGACAGGGTTTCACCATGTTTGCCAGGCTGGTCTTGAACTCCCACCCTCAGGTTATCCACCACCTCGGCCTCCCAAAGTGTTAGGATGACAGGCGTAAGCCACAACTCCCGGCCTCTGCTTTCTCCCTGTAAGCGATGTGGATGGCCGAGGATAGTATCCAGATCTGCACTTGTTTTCCTGTGAAACCCATATTGGTTTTTGTCTTCCTCTGCTTGCCTACAACCATTTCCATCAGTGCCATTATGAGTCAATAAAATGTGTACCATTGCAAGATAGCCGTTTTAATAAGTTACATTAACTAGTCCTCTTTCTCTTTATCAGATCTGTGAGCGATTTGAAATCAGGGACGGTTGTATTAAGGGCTAAGTGCATAGTAGAGTACAGATTTAAAGATTGAACTTCTCAGGATATTTGGAAGATCTTGAATCCTGTTTTGTGTGCTTGCACATACGTATTACACACCCATTATTCTTGTATTTCAGCACTTTGTATCATTATAGAAAGGAGGGATTCAGAAAGCCACTGGCCACATCGGGGGCTTGATTTTACCTGGTACGTAGGAAAAGGACAAGCACCAAGAGCTCATTCCTGGTTTCTACTAAGGGCCTTCTGAGTCATCTTTGGCCAATGCTAAAAGGTCCCACACAATGAGTGTTTATCCCAGATGCTTCTTAAAATGAGATGTGATGCCATGAAGGTCTCAGAGAAAGTCAGGAGTGTTTTTATCTTTTTTGAAATAGTTGTGTTTCATATTAAAAGACTACGCATTTTTTAAATATTTTTCAAATGAAAGTTAATGTTCTTTCCTATTCCCTTAAGACTCTTAATGCTTATATTTTGTCAAGTAATGATACTTTTTGTTTTCAGGCTTTCTAAGCCTTATTTTATACTGTTCTCTGACTTGACCTTTCTGTCTGTGTGGGGAGGTATGGTGTGGTGTGTGTCACAGGGAGTAAAGAAGGATCTAACTTGGACTGCTTCTTTCCTACTCTTTTTTTCCTGTGATTTACTACTTGAACACACAGTGTTTTCTAGTCTTCATTATCATTTCCTCATACCCGAAGTGAAGATTGTCAAGAAATGATGAATAGAGGTCATTGTGCAAGTTCGTCACATTCCCTTGAGCTGAATTGTTGGGCTACTAGGAGTACATACTCTTGGCCTTGCTGGGTCATCTCTGTTTCTTAGGGTCCTTTGGGTTTGATTCCCAGAAGGACTGGCAGAAATGGCTCTTGAAGAGGAGGTTGCCACCCTAGTGAATGAGTACCTGTGAACAGTCGTCCCGAGTGTGCAGAGTAGAGCCTGGTGCAGCTGCTGGGTGCACCTGCCCAGCTCCGTGAGCAGGTGGGAACACAGTGTTGCAGGGAAGAAGAACCTGAGCCGACTGCTTGGGCTGACTCTTAGCACACTGTTGCGTGAAGTAGATGGCGCACTGTGAACTGTGCTGGTAATTGGTGGCAGTAGAGATCAGTGGTAAAGAGCAATATGTCTTAAAATCAGAGTTCGGTTAATCTCAGCTTTACTTTCATTTGTAGAACAGGGGAACAGTTAAGTGAGGCATTGAAAGGAGTAAATGAAAATATACGTAATGCACTTCACACAGTATCCAGTAAGTATTCGATACATGGCAGACAGTTCTCTTCGGAAAAGCCTTCAAGTTGTATGTAAAGGTAGAATATCTGAGAATTATTCTTCACTTTTAAAAAATGCAAAGTTTGGACTTAAATGTTTGTATAATAGTTATCATTGGCCGGGCGTGGTGGCTCACGCCTGTAATCCCAGCACTTTGGGAGGCCGAGGCGGGTGGATCACAAGGTCAGGAGATGGAGACCATCCTGGCTAACACGGGCGAAACCCCGTCTCCACTAAAAATGCAAAAAAATTAGCTGGGCGCTGTGGCGGGTGCCTGTAGTCCCAGCTACTCGGGAGGCTGAGGCAGGAGAATGGCGTGAACCCGGGAGGCGGAGCTTGCAGCGAGCCAAGATTGCGCCACTGCACCCCAGCCTGGACAACAGAGCGAGACTCCGTCTTAAGATAGATAGATAGATAGATAGATAGATAGATAGATAGATAGATAGATAGATAGATAAAAAGTTATCATTAGAACCACAATGTTTGCTTTTAAATTGAAATGTTGCTTTTAAGCTTTTATAGAGATGCATCACAGGGTAGCTGATTTAGAATGTTTGATACAAGAACAAATCAGAAAGTCACGCCAGCATATTTGTAACCTGCTTTTCTGTTACTATATTTGCTAAATTGTTTCTTGTGATGTTACAGGATTAATATTATCCACCTTATGTCCTTCTGTTCCCAAGACTGATACTTGTTTTGGATGCTATCATGAAGTCCTAGATAGTAATCACTTTCTAACAAGGCCCTATGCTGAACTTAATCTCTGTAAGCGGCAGAGGCATTTGAAACAGAAGGCTTTACATTTTTTCAACACGTTCATTGCGGTTTTGTTATATTCAGAGATATTACAGCGGGCAGTCGCTGGGCAGCAGTAGTCTACATAGGCAGAGAGGGACATTTCTGAAGATGTCCTCTGCTTACTCAAGTACTCTCGCTGAGTTTCTTGCCCTGTTTAATTATCAGTGAAAAACATCAGCAAAATTGCTGAGTCAAACATTACTTAGGTCCATACTGTATAAAACCCTCTGCTTCCCAGTGCTGGAAATCAAGTGTATCTGCCCTCTTAAGGAACTAACGTGGTAATTGGAGATGGAGGTGCTAATAATTATATTTATCTAGTGCTTACTACCTGGCAGCACTGTTCTGATTACTACCTGTTCTAATTCGTGGATTAACTATGTGGATTATGTGTGTACAAGTGTGGCTGCTTCAGAAGGATTTGAAGTGAGCCTGGAGGAGCGGGTGGAAAAGGATGTGAAAGGTACTCGAGCAGACCACACAGTGCAGGGCTGCTCTCAGCAGGGTCAGAGGGCATGGCAGAAGGGCCAGGGATCTGCCAGCGAGGACAGCTGAGCGTGCACAGATGTGTCCAGGCCGAGAAGCCTGATGAACCGTGACACAGGAGAGCCGCCTGAAGAACCCAGGTGGGGACAGATGGCTGAAAAGGGCATCCTCTAGTATGGATGCGTCTGACATGTGGTAGGCCAAGGAGTATGGGGCTGTCCTAGGGTCTGCACAAAATGTCATTTGAGACTCCAGTGAAACGCTAATATGAAATGAAGCAGCTACTCCTGAAAAAGGTATATGAATATGTAGTATGTATGTGTGAGAGTGTGTGTGTGTGTGTGTCCCCTGATATATTGTGAACCAGTAATTTTGAAAAGCACTACTTAAATCCACTTACCTAGCAAAGATTCTAGAGTTAGTATTATATTTTCTACATGGTAGAAAACGCCCACTGAAGACTGTTATAAACTGAATTTTGAAGACATGCAGGGTTTAACATTGGTGTGATAGGTATGTAACGTGTTTGGTCTGTGGATAAACCATCTACATGACCGCGTGTCACCGGACACAGGTGCCGTTTGGTTTCCCTCTCACCGTTTATCCCTGGTCTTTACTCCTGTCGAGTAAAATCCTGATCCTTCTCCACAACCTGGACAGGTGAGACGCCCCAGGAGGGGTGTGTTCCTGTTTACATGGAGCATGTGAACACCCGAATGAATGAGTGCCCTGAAAATATGACTGGCTAAATGTAGTTACATTCGTCATCATTTTTAAGCCCTAGACTAACGGTAATTGTGGTGAAGAAAAGAGTGAACGCCAGATTTTTCGCTCAGTCTGGAGGAAGACTTCAGAATCCACTGCCTGGAACAGTTATTGACGTAGAGGTTACCAGACCAGAATGGTAAGTTCCGTGTGATGAGCTGAAGCTTGTTTTCTCCTTGGTGGTGGTTTCTTTAGCATGGCCCCTATGCTTTACCAGTTTTAATACAGTTTACTTTTGTTCTTATATTTTTTATAAACATTAATTTTTTCAACTAATTTGGTCAAACATAATTAATAAAGCCCGTGGTTTCCTAGCGTCTGATCAGAGGTTTCCAAGTACAGTTTTTTGTTGGGGGAAGAGGATTATTTTCTGTGGTATTTACTACATATATGGAGATTAAGAATTGCTTCTGTAGATTGCTTTTGTATTTTTTAAATACATAACCTATCCACAGACTGTTTTCTAGTAAAAAATGTTTAGATTTGTAATACACTTAGTTTTCTGAAGGTCAAGAAGTTTTATCTGAGACAGAGGTGCTTATGAGAAAAGTGGCTGCTGAGCCGAGCTGCTGTGTACAGCCGGGAGCCGCACTCACTGACCATGAGAAAAGCAGAGTGCCAGCCGGAGCGTCCAGCGGGCACTGGCGGGCACCGGGAAATGGCCTTAGTAGCACAGGAGGAGGATTCAGTGGTAAAGTCAGGAAACTTGGCCCTCTTTTTTTGGGACAGAGTCACTGTGTTCCCCAGGTTGGAGTGCAGTAGCACGATCTCAGCTCGCTGCAACCTCTACCTGCTGGGTTCAAGGAATTCTCGTGCCTTAGTCTCCTGAATAGCCGCGATTACAGGCATGCACCACCATGCCAAACTAATTTTTGTATTTTTAGTAGAGACGAGGTTTCACCATGATGGCTAGGCTGGTCTCAAACTCCTGGCCTCAAGTGATCCACTGGCCTCAGCCTCCTAAAGTGCTGGGATTACAGGCATGAGCCACCGTGCCCAGCCAAAACTTGTTCCATTTTTAGTGAGTTCCTCAAAAACCTGTTTGTGGGAGGTGGTATCAATGCGGTGAGCACGTTCGTGATGGCAAAACCCATCAGTCATTCTAAGTTAACTCTCTCCTCAGGAGAGCGAAGCGTTGGGAGGGCTTCTGTTTTCACACGTAGGTGCTTTGGAACCTTTGTGAGGAAGGCGACTTTAACAGAATAGAGTCTCGGCCTGTATGCAAAGTTGACATGGGGAACACTTTTCCTGTGTGAACCTCGGGTGAATGAGGCAAAACTATAGTGACTTTAGGTGGAAAAGGATAATAACATACAGAGTTTAGTCTTATCTAGTCTGCTGTGTTATCTGACAGTGGAGAGAAATTTTTATTGTGAAATACATTATCTTGGATTTCTGTCTTTTTCTCAGACAGATGTTACGGCATTGGCTCAGAAGGATTCTAACCTATTGGGAAAAAATTGGCTAGAAAGACAAAACAAGGCTAAGATATTAACATAGCAAATTCATTTCTGCAGCATTCTCTTTCACCATTCAAAACGACCCCCGATGCTTTCCAACATTACTACTACTCTGAATACCAAAGCGCAGATGTGACATTGGCCTGAAGATCGTAACTACCTTAAACAAATTGGGCAAAATCCCAGTTGAATAATGAAGTATAAAAAAAGTCATGAGTTTTCACTAGATATTATTAAAATGTAGCAACTACTGATGCAATTCGGACACCTGGAGAAGCCCACTCTTTGTTTTGTTTTTAGTTTGATTTTAAGTTCCGAGACACACGTGCAGGACATGCAGGTTTGTTACATAGGTAAACGTGTGCCATGGTGGTTTACTGCACTTACCAACCCATCACCTGGGTGTTAAGCCCCACATGCTTTAGCTGTTTATCCTGATGCTCTTCCTCCCCCTTGTCCCCCAGCAGGCCCCAGTGTGTGTTATTCCCGTCCATGCTCATGTGTTCTCATTGTTCAACTTCCACTTATAAGTGAGAACATGCGGTGTTAGGTTTTCTGTTCCCACGTCAGTTTGCTGAGGATAACGGCTTCCAGCATCATCCATGTCCCTGCAAAGAGCATGATCTGTTCCTTTGTATGGCTACATAGTATTCCATGGTGTATATATACCACATTTTCTTCATCCGGTCTCTCATTAATGGACATTTGAGTTGATTCCATGTCTTTGCTATTGTGAATAGTGCTGTATGAACATACATGTGCATGTATCTTTATAATATAATTATTTATATTTCTTTGGGTATATACCCAGCGATGGAATTGCTGGGTCAAATGGTATTTCTGGTTCTAGATCTTTGAGGAATTGCCACACTGTCTTCCACAATGGTTGAACTAATTTACATTCCCACCAACAGTGTAAAAGCATTCCTATTTCTCCTCTGCCTTGCCATCTGTTTTTTCTTGACTTTTTAATAATCATCATTCTGACTGGTGTGAGATGATATCTTATTGTGGTTTTGATTTGCATTTCTCTAATAATCAGTCATGTTGAGCTTTTTTGTGTATATTTCTTGGACACATAAATTTCTTCTTTTGAGAAGTGTCTGTTCTTGCCCTTTGCCCACTTTGTAATGTTTCTTCTTTTTCTTGTAAATTTGCTTAAGTTCCTTGTAGATTCTAGATATTAGACTTTCGTCAGATGGGTAGATTGCGAAAATTTTCTCCCATTCTGTCGGTTGTCTGTTCACTCTGATGATAGTTTCTTTTGCTGTGCAGACACTCTTTAATTTGGTCCCATTTGTCAATTTTTGCTTTTGTCGCTGCTGAGAAGCCCTCTCTTAATGAGCACCAAAGTCATCTCTAATCACCAGCACTGCAAATGGTTTGTGCCTAAGCCGGGAAGCCAGGCTTGGAGTCCAGCCCTGGCGTGATTTCTCTGTTCTTTCTGAACAAGTCGTTTAACATTTCTTAACTCCTCATTCTTTGAAAAAGTAGCTGTGCAGTCTGTTGTAGATCAGTTCTGCTTTCCTGATTTCACTAGTTTCGATGCGCATAATAAATTGCAGGGTTAATTTCCTTAAATCTTTATTGGGTCAAATTACAATATCTCTGGATTGATATTTTATTGGTACCAAGAAAATGAAAAAAAAAATCTAATGTGTATTCCTTCATCTTTGTACTACAGGCGGCTCTCTATATCTGTAGGTCCTGCGACCATGGATTCAAAATCATTTGGAAAAAAGTCTGTACTGAGCATGTACAGACTTTTTCTTGTCGTTATTCCTTCAACAATACAGTAAAACAACTATTTACATAGCATTTGCATTGTATTAGGAATTATAATCTAAAGATGATACTTTCAAGTATATGGGAGGTTATAGAAAGACAACATCGTTTTATGTTAGGGACCTGGGCATCCGAGGATTTGGGTATCCTCAGGAGGTCCTGGAACCAATTCCCAAAGGATGGCTATGCTTGGTTTTTGTTCTTCCATTTGGTCCTTTACTAGTTTATATTCTTTCATGTTCCCTTCCTCTTGAAGATTTGCATTAAATTCCTGGGAATTAAAATGAATTATATTTTTGTTCAATAACAATGGGAACAGCAAGAGGGGACAAGGTTCTGTGGTAAAAGCATGTTGGGGAGTAACAGTCCCTGAAGCTCGACTGACTCACTGCCCCACAGGTTGTGCTTCCGGAGTCTGAAGGCTCAGTCACATGGTTTGGGGGTGGGAGTGGAAAACAGGAACTAGCCAAGTATGCCATAGTTATTACCACCCATATGAAAAGCTTGGTTCTGCTGGGAGGCATCATGACAGATACTTAAAATCAAAATCATAATCTTTACGATAAACATCATTCACACATAAACAGTCCCAAATGGTTCATGAATAACACGCGCCTGGACTTCAAGGAAACACGTTACAGCGTGAGAAGAGATGAGGTTACTGTGGTAACTTACACTGAAGAGTAGTACAGAGCTTTTCACTGTCAGAAACTGGAATCATCCTAGTTTCAGTTTTCAATACATCCATGTGTTTTCTGTGATTCCAGGTATGATTTTTTTATCGTAAGCCAGGCTGTGAGAAGTGGCAGTGTTTCTCCCACACATTACAACGTCATCTATGACAACAGCGGCCTGAAGCCGGACCACATACAGCGGTTGACTTACAAGCTGTGTCACATCTATTATAACTGGCCAGTAAGTGTTTCTACTTGTTGATGTTTAGCAAATAAAGGAGATTCACTTTTCAAAATGAAATAGCTATGGTTTAACAGACTTTTAGGGTTAATACTGAGATTTGCAATTGAAGGAGGCGAAATCTAGAGTAATAGAACCTTTTTTTCCTTCCACTAAAGGGTGTCATTCGTGTTCCTGCTCCTTGCCAGTACGCCCACAAGCTGGCTTTTCTTGTTGGCCAGAGTATTCACAGAGAGCCAAATCTGTCACTGTCAAACCGCCTTTACTACCTCTAACCTCCAGAAGAAGATGCAGCTGCTTTTTCTTTTCGAAATGATAACTTTGGGATTCTTTTAAGCTTTTATTTACTTTTTTTCACCTGTTGTCTTTCTGGATGAAACTTGGGAAGGGAATTAGGAGATCTCGCATTTTATTTCTAGCGTTGCTATTCACTGGCTTCCTTATTTTATAGGTAAAAATTAAGATTTTATATTTTATATTCTTGTTTGTTTCTCATGTTTTGTGAGGTTTTTTTTGTTTATTTTGAAGAAATGTGGATAAGATACTTTGTAATATAAACAGACTCTCTGAGAGTATTTGAAATGTGTTTGGAGATTTACTTAAAAGTACTTTCAGGAGTGAGCTAGTCCTACTTGTAAACCTATATTAACTTTATTTTTGAAATACCTATTTTGAATTTAAAGGAGATAAGAGGCATAAAGTAGGATGTTCACTACAGTCATAGGTAGGGTTTCATCTCGTATCTTAAACGATAAAAGGTACTATTATATAACCTATACACAAGATATAGGAGAAAATATGCTTAATTTTTATTTGGCAGGGGGCTAGGTTGTATGGGAGTAAAAAAAAGATTGAGAATTTTTAAATTGTCCAAAGAAACATTTTAAGACTCTTTAACAAAAAAAGGCCAGTAGTAAATCTCTATATTAGCATTACTATTTATTTTGTTTTGGAACTGGGACATGATTCTATTTGTTATAAAATAAAATTGATGTGATTGTCACCTTATTTGAATAACTGTAATTCTTGTTTTACTGAAAGTATGTGCATTTTCTTTTCATTTATTTTTAAAAGTGCATACAGTTCCATTCGTAAAAGCTCAGTTAACCTGACCAGCATGGTGAAACCCCATCCCTACTAAAAATACAAAATTAGCTGGGTGTGGTGCCAGGAGGCTGAGGCAGGAGAATCTTGAGCCTGAGAGGCGGAGGTTGCAGTGAGCCGAGATCACGCCACTGCACTCCAGCCTGGGCAACAGAGTGAGACTCTGTCTCAAAAAAAAAGCTCAATTAGTGTCTCTTAGGAACTTTAATGTCAGAGTAAAATTCTTTAAGGAAATGCTGCCACCTCCAGTATTTGTAGAGTAAGAATGGGTATCCACAGCTTACAAGGAAGTACAGACTCAGAAGTCTGTGGTGTTGTGAAGTTGGTAATTGTAGTTTTTTATGTCTACATATTTATAGGAATTCTCAGGAACTTTGCAAAGAGGCTTAAAATGAACGAATTATTGTAAATCCTGGGAACGCTCTAAACATTGCTTACAGATGTGGTGCGCGTAAGCTTTATTGACGATACGCGAGTCCCTGGAACTGTAATTTCAACAAATGCAGATCACTCAAGTTGTCTTACCTTTGTGGCACACGGTCTCATTCTGGATTTAGCCTCATTAACATATTATGAATGAAAACCATTTTATTTTCCTTTTAGTTCTTAGCGCTTTTAACTGTTGTTAACATTGTTCTGGGCAAGTAGCCCAGGTTCCTTAACCTGTTCGATTTCTAAGCATGAGAAGAAAAGAAACACGGGAGAGTGTGACCTTTCAACAGAATGCCAAAGACAAACATTTCAGTGATAAAAGTTGCTTAAGGTTGTCCTAGCATTAAGGAACATAAGGAAGTCTAATTATACGACTGGAAAATATTAATTTGAGGTGTTAATTTTTATTTATGGATTTTTGTGGCTAGTCAGTTACTTAAGTCTTAAAAGCTCATTCTTAGCAGGTCTTAAGCTCTGCCTTAAAGTTAAAAAAATTTAATGTCTTGAGAACCATGAAAAAATTGGTAAATGTGATAATTCTGGAAAAGTTGCTGTTGTCCAAAGACCCCCATTATATCAAGGAAGACTTAGTTGAAAGGAACAGAAAACTGGCTGAAGTTATTTTAAGCCAAAAAAGGGGTATTGCTTGACTTTCTCATCATCCTAGGTAACGCTTCCCCAATTTGATCATCTGTTAGACATCACCTGGTTTGCTTTGTAATAACACAGACTGGGTTCCAAACCATACCTAGGAATCAGAACCCTCAGGGGAGAGGCCAGCTGAACAATCTATTAAACGAGTCCCAGGCGATTGGCCCGGCACTCTTGGCAAATGCTGGTTGAAAGGGGTCTCCTTAACCTCTGTCTTGGCTATGCCTCTGCTGTGGTTTTCATCAGATAGACCTCTTGCATGAGGTGACAGAGTCTAGGTTGATGTCTGAGCCACAGCGAGGACACGGAGCACTGTCGGAATTTGTTGCCGCACTCACAAAGAAGAAAGCAGAGACTCCATGAAATCCCGATTTCTTCTTTCAAATAGTATGTGCGTATCTGAGTGGGACGTCTAAAAGCTGTAGTGTTAAACACGCTGACCTCAGGCTCTCCCTTCCCCAGGCTTCATCTGACCAGTCTACCTGGCAGTTCCTGAAGGAACCCCAGGGATTTGGTGGGTGGTTCCCCAAAAGTGCATGCCTGTAGGAAATCTGTCCACTCTTTTCTGGGTATACAGGATTTTTCCCTCAAAACTCAAAAATGTGATACTCACTGAAGCTTTCTATTTAGCAATTTTACACGCATTCCCTAAGTCCTGCAGGAGGTTCACAGTCATCTCCTTAACCTGCGGCTTACACACAGTGAAGGCTCTGGCGCTCTCCTCAGAGTCCAGTAGAAAGTGTTTTCCACAGCAGTTTCATTCTGATACTATGATACGAGTCTTCAGATATTTTGTACATTTTTAAGTCAAAGCTTAATTAAAGTTTGTGTAATTGGTATTGTCATTCGGATACAAGATTTCAAAAGCTAGGTTTAGTTTTCTTTACCTTCGTTACTACTACCCAATGATTTAAAAAATCCATTGTGTACAATAGAGAAACTGTAAAATTTTCGGAAGTAGCCAGGAGGGAGTCCCTGCACTTGGAGTAAGATGACTCTTCTCTCTAGGCCACCATTCAAAGGAGGCTCCATGGCCTCTACACTCTTGAGTTAAACTGCCCCTTCAAGCACCCTGTGCTGCCAGAAGTCAAGTGGGCACCTGGAACTCCGTGCTGCTGAGCCCAGCGCTCTGCCCTCGTCTGTCACAGCCTTCCCACTCCCATGCCTGGGGACCCCACGACCAATGGCATGCCCCATTCCTGGGCTCTTCCCACAAGGCCAAAGCTCCAGGTGATCCCTCATATTTCAGACTCATCTCTGAGGAGCTCCTTGCAGTCTCTTTTTTGACACCATCCCCTGCTCCTCAGCTTTTCCTGTGTCCTCTGGAGTTTATTCTCAACAGCCTCTGGGCGGCAGTTTCTTTCCATCTCCCTTTAACAAACGTGGCGTTCTCCCAGGACACTCACAGTGCTGCCGTTGTCTCTCCTACACTTCTCGTCCTCTCGGCGAGGCCCGGAGGGTGAGGTAGGTGTCCTTCTTGCTCCTCATTGATACTTCCAGACACCCCGACCCCCGCCAAAAAAGAAACCACTCGGCTTTGAATCTACTTTGACCAGATCACGTCAGCCGCTGCCCTCCCTTTGTCACTGTATGCTCCCCGAGCTCACATTCCTCCTTGCAGATCCAAGCTCCTGGCTTGCTCATACTGTCCTGTGCTGCTTTTGTTCTAATTCTTGGCTAAAACGCACCAGTGAAGTCCAACGTTTTGCCTACTTGCCTGTTCCTGTGCAAATAAACATGGCTGGAGAAAAGCACACAACCCCGTGTAACTGTTGTATTTCAGTTCATGATCACAATCAGGCATTTAATGCTGTGAATACGTGTATGTCTAGCCATTGGCTCCACAGCTCTCCGATGTTCTTCATACCTCGTCTGCTTGCACCACCACCACCACCTCCATCCTCATTCTCAACTGCTGTCTGTTTCACTAGAAATCCAGGCGGGAACCGCGTTCGCTCTGCAGCCTGGTGGTGTGGCGGCACTGTCTGTTCTCGGCCAGAGCAGACCCCACCTGCTTGGGCAGAAGACATTCATTTTTGGAGGACGTTGTTTTGGAATCTCATCTCTCCTTGTTTCCCTCTTTAGTATTTTTCTTTTCCTATTCATTCCCAGCCGCCTGCAAAACTGGTGTCATTTTTTTATGTTAAAAACTAAAGCCTTTTGGGCCCCACTGCCCCTTAAATACTGTTGCATTTCTTTCCCTTAAAACTGCTATGTTGTCTGGACTTCTTTCCTCCTCATCTGCTCTTGAATCCAGTGCCAGCTGCTCAATTCCTGGCCATCCTCCAGTCCGACCTGTTGCACGCCTGGCACGGTATGCCCTCTCTCCTGGAAATGTCCTCTGCCTGGCTTCCGGGACACCACGCTGTCTTGGCTCCCCACACCTGACTGCTCCTTCTCAGTCTCTTGCTGGTTCTTCCTGGTCTTCCTAAGGCCTAAACGTGCCGTCAGACTCTGCCAGCATCCCATCTCTTCCTGCTCTTCCTCTGTTGGTGATTTCACTCATGACTCATTTCTGTAAAGATGCTTCCCAGACCACATCTCCAGATCCAGCTTCTTCCCTGAACTCCACACTCATATCATCAGCTGTCTCCTAGACATCTCCCTCTGGGTGTCCGACACGGGCTGCTCAGACTTCTTGGTCTCAGAACTGCCTGACACTCTTCAATTACTGAGGACACAGAGATTTTATGTGAGTTGTATCTGTTGATAATTACCAGATTAAAAATTAAAACATCTAAAAACATGCAGGCCCCTATTCCATTGTCAGAATGATACCGTCAGCACATGTCGTGTGGCCTCTGGAAAACACCGTGTATGCTTAAGGGAGGGTGAGAGTGCCATCGAAAAGTGACCTCTCAGTATCATAAAAATCATTTTGATTTCGCAGAACTCCAAAAGAGTCTGAGATTTCCAGGGGTCTCCAGACCACATTCGACAACCTCTGGTTGAATAGGTGTCTCATTATGCTCAAAATTAAACTGTGATTTCCTGCAGCCGTGGTCCAGCTCCGTGGATCAGAACTTCATCCTTCCAAATGTTCATTCAGGCCAGAAACCTGGGAGCCATCCTGGAGTCATCTCTGATAGCACACCTCAGGTTCTCAGTAAGGTTTGTCAGCTTCACTTCCACAGTATGAGCACCTGTCCACTAATCCTGTCAGCCTCGTCTTCCAAACCCACGTCTCTGCTCTTGCCTTTGCCCTGACTTTGGTCCATTTTCAGCAAAGTAGTCACAGCGATGCAGTCACACATCTGCTTACAGTCCCACTGTGGATCCCCATCTCAAGAACACAGAGTCGTTGCCGGGTTCCCATGTTGTGTCATCCCAGCTGCTCACAGGAGACTCCGTTCTCCTCCTGCCTTAGCGCCTCTGCCTGGTTTCCTCTGCCTGCCATGCTCGGAGCCCTAGTTCCCATGTGTTCCTTCGGGTCTGGGCTGAAATGGCACCAGCACTAGGAAGCCTTCTGTGACCACGCTCCGTAAGCGTGCAGCCTAGAGACCTACCCTTCCCCTCTCCTCCCCAGCTTCACTGGTATCATTAGCATAGTACCTCGCTTACCTTTTCTCTTACCCATCTCCCGCTAGATGCTGAGCCCATGAGGGCCAGGATTCTCAAGTGTTTTGTTCCCTTTTGTCTTCCCAGTTTAGATGATCCCCAGTATATGGCAGGTTCTCAAATATGTATTGAATGGATAGATGAATAACTAATGCCCACAATTCAGAAAAACAGCCCCTAGTATTTCCTGGGCATATTAAAGTTGAAGGACTCTGCCCCAACAGTGATCCTCACTCCTTGGGTACACATGACAGTCACCAGAGAGCTTTAGCTTTAGCAACCCCTAATGTCAGTGCACACGCGTTCACAGAGGAATCTCAGATGGAGACCTGGGCGTGGATGTGTTTAGAAATCTCCCCTGGGATGTAAGTTACACCAGGCAGAGAGGTGGGACCATCCAGACAGAGAAAAAAGCAACCTGGCTTTGGAGAAACCCGGGCTGTAAATCTCAACTTCGGCTGCATCTGATCACCAGATGCTCTGCTGGCATTGGGGGTTTCTTCATGGGTGCCTGGAGGAGTAGGTCCAATCCGTCCTGGCCATGTCCGCACCCATGTGGCATAAGTGCAATGCTAGGGTATGATTTGGAGGCAGGAAAGGAGCCCTTTGGTAGGGCCCTGCAGCCTCAGCTGTGGCAGGACCTGAGCTGCCTTAGCACAAGCAGGTACTTTGCCCTTGGTCTGGGGCCTGGGGGCTGCATGTGGCCTAGTGATTTGCTCGCTTTCACCTTCCATCAGAGGCCAACCCTTCCCATTTGGTCCCAGGCCCTGTGAAGTGGAGAGCAGGAGTCGTATATGTACCTTCTGTCTGGACAGTGCAAGAATCTACACTTCAGTGCCATTCTCTGTGACCCAACTTACATGCCATTGCTTTTGATTTAAATCTACTGTAGTGAGGTATAGTTTATTTACATTAAGTAAATGAATCCAGTGTAATGAGTTTGGACAAATGTCTATACCCCTGGATCTACTACCACCATCAAGCTTTAGAGAATGCCTCTGCCCTTCCTCCCACAAAGGTTCCTTCTTGCCCCTTGGCAAGCAGCCCTTCCCACCTGGACCAGATGCAGCAGTGACCTGCCTCTGCCAGCTCTGGACTCTCACCTGGGGAACCATGTAGCGTGCACTCTTGTGTCTGGCTTCTTGTGGTCTGACTGGTGTTTTAAAGCAGAGTGTGTGCATCTGTGTAAGTGGTTTGTTTGCTGGGTGGTATTCGACTGCGTGATTAGTTCACCATTTGTTTATCCATCATCAGTCAGTGGGTATTTTGGATGTTTCCACTCTTTGGCTAATATAGTAGACAGACTATCATGAAAAATTCTGTTGAAGATTTTGTGTGGGGATGTATGTTTTCATTTCTCTGGCTGATACATAGATGTGGAATTGCTGGATTTATATGGGAAGCGTGTCTGCAACTTCATGAAAAGCTAACAAGCTGTTCTCTAAGTATTTATGCCCTTTTCCCTTTTTCTTTACAATGCGTGAGATTTCATTGATCCACCAGTATTCACTAGTATTTGATGTATGTCTTTTTAATTTTAGTCATCTCTTGGGTATGTAATCTTACCTTATTTTGGTTATTATTTGCATTTCCCTGGTGAGTAATGATACTGAGCATCTTTTTGTTTACATGTTGGCCATTCTTACGTCTTTTATGAAATGTCTGTTCAGATCTCTTGCACATTTTAAAGGTATTTTATTGAGTTGTAAACGTTGTTTATGTCTTCTGGATACAAATCTTTTGTTGTAGATATACACTGTGAATATTCCTTCCAGTTTCTGGCTTGCTGTTTTCCTTTCTTAAGTATCATTCAAAGAGAAGATGTTTGTACAACTGAATTTGAAAGTCCAGTGATGGGGGAGAACCATCTGGTGAGGACTTAACACTTCCTGCTCTTGGATGTGCTTCACGCGTGGTTGAAAATGTAATTGTCAAAAAAGGCTGCCAAAGTTCTTGATTTGTGTTCTGACTTGCAGTGTTTGCCAAACAACGTTTGGAATGGTGTTTAGAAAAAAGTATCTTCCTTAGCTGTTTAATTTGCTATAGAGTGAGATAGACTTATTTTAATGTAAGTTTGGCAGTTGACTTCATTTGTACCTGGTACTGGTATCTATAAATACTGCCTTTTTTCTTCATTCTTTTAAAATTTATTGGCACATAGCAGGCACTCACACATTTGTCAAATAAAGGAATTGTACAAATTTTTTTCTTATTGAAATTCAAACAACATTGAATAAACCAAAGTGCTTCCTTGACAGTTCCTTCAACTCCCTAATCCCAGTTCCCATCCAAGCAGTAACCATTGTTTGGATATATTCTAGCAACCTCCCCGCACCCCACACCCCAACTTTTTTTTACTTTTGTATTTTTACTATTAATTTCAAACTGGAAAAAAAAAAATGACCAGCATCATGAACCTGGTTTCATCCTGCCTAGAAGTAGTTTTGCCTTTTCCAGATGTCATATATTCAGAGTCATATGGTATGTAACTTTCTCAGATTGGCTCCTCTCTCTCAGTAATATGTATTTAAGATTCCTCCGTGTCTTTTTGGCTTGGTGGCTCATTTCTTTTTAGCAGTGACTAATATTCCATTATTTGAATGTACCAGTTCATGTATCCATTCACCCGTTTGAAGGAGTCATCTTGATTGTTTTGGCAAATATGAATAAAACTGCCGTAAACACCTCTGTGTGGGTTCTTGTGTGGACACACCTTTTCAACTGCTTTGGGTAAATGCCAAGCAGTGTGCTTTGTAAGGAAAGAGTATGCTTAGTTTTATAAGAAACTGCCTGTCTTTCAGAATGGCTGTACCATTTTGCATTCCCATCAGTAACAAATGAGAGTTCCTGTTAATTCACATCTTCCCCAGTGTTTGCTGTTGTCATTGTTCTGGGTTTTGGCATTCTGATAGGTGTGTAGTGGTGTCACATTGTCATTTTACTTTGCAATGCCCTGAGGACATGTGGTGTGGAGCATCTTTTCCTATGCACACTTGCCATCTGTGTGTCTTCTGTGCTAAGGTACCTGTTAAGGTTTTTGGCCCCTTTTTTAATCAGGCTGTTGTCTCATTGTTGAGTTGTGAGAGTTCTTTGCATATGTTAGATAACAGTCCTTTATCAGATAGGTCTCTTGCAAATATATTGAATCCTCTTTTTAAAAAACAGGTTAGGTGGCACTTGGTTATGGGAGCAGTTGAGGGTAGAATGGAGGTGTTTGATGTTTGGGTAAAGTTACTGCCTTTGGAGAATTAAAATGTGTTAACAGGGCCCACCAGACCCTCCCTGATCTGGATCAACCTATATCTTCAGTGGTCACTTCCCATGTGGACCTTGGGTCCCAACCCTATGAATCCACTTGCAGCTCCTGAGGCGTGTATTGTGCCCCCGAGTCTTCTAGCTGCCTCCCGGGTCTGCTAGGCCTGGACCTGTGAACCGCTGAGTTTTCCTTGTTGCTGGCTCTGCAGGCTAAATACTTCAACAAAAATTCCCTGACCCCCTTCCTGACCACCACGCTGCTTGGGGCCTGGGCCACCGTGGTCTGAGCCTGTGCCCACAGCAGTTCCTGGTGTGAGCGCTCCAGAGCCACATGCTGGCCCCATGGATTTGTCACCACAATAACCCCATTCTCTCCATTTCCAAACTGCCACATTGAAAAGCAAACTAAATTTTTGAGTAATAACTTTGTTAGGCTTTTGAGGAATCCTCAGTAAATCAGTGATAGAATCAGGAGTCTCCATAATCTCTGTAGTGCTGAGGCTAATGAGCTTCAGTGTCTTTCTCTTCTCTCCCCTTATTTCCCCCACCCCGAGGTTCTTACTGTTCAATTGTTGTTATACTGGCCAAAAGCTGGGCTGAATGTTTGCCTTAAATTCTACATAGTTTCAGTCAAAAAATAGTACAGAAAGCCCAGGTTAAGTATGCTTTCATGTTTTAAACCAATTTTAGTAGTACAGTGTTTTGGAAAGCTGAAATAGTGAAAACAGTTTGCACATAGTTGGTTAGGTTAAATATTTGTTTAAATGCATTTTAGAAACTTTATTTCTCAAGTTAGGTGTAAACAAAATTCTTTCCATGATTACTCAACAAGATAGATTGCAAACTTTGTCAGTTCCAGACTGTGCAAGTTTTATATATCAAGGCTTTACTGTTGTCCAGTGTGAAAAATTCTTAATTGAATTAACCCATAGTAAATCTTCCAGTTTTTATTGAGTTGGAGATGCATAAATAGATTTGCATTTCTCTTGTACAAATTGAGTTCCACCAGGAGCATACGCCCAGGTGAGGCAATCTCATGAGGGACAAGTTAATTTGACCAGGGCCTGCAGATAGTAGCTGGCCTAGAATACAAATTGAGGAGACGTGTTCCCTATGAGAATCGGAGGCAACTTTACTCCTGAGACAAGGAATCAGGGTCAGTGACTAAGAGTTCTACCAGCAAACCCGAGCCCCCGCTTGGATTTCCTGGGGATGGAAAAGCTGCATCTTTGTGGTGGAACTTGAAGTGCTATGATCTGCCAAGGTAAAATGTTTCTGACTTTCCTCTAGTATCATGATGGGGCTTCTTGCAGTCAGGGATCTTGTCTAGATTTCCTAGTGGGTAGCACAGCCCAAAGAGTATGTGAGCCTCAGTGGCTCCCCACCTCCCACCCCAGACTGGGATGCTTGTTAAATGCATGTACCCAAGACAAAAAATGCAGAGGCGCCAAGTACTAAATAGACCAGCCCCTGACTGGTTCTTAGAAACCTATTGTGTGGTTTTAGAATTTTACATACTTTTTGTTAAAGCATTTAGCCTGTGGTAAGGCATGTTTGCTTTAACATGTGCCTATTACAGAAGTTATGTTTCACTGTAGAAATTTCTGGAAATACAAATGCAAAATAAAACACAAATCTCTATCATTCTGCAGAAACAGCATTCTTTTGACCCCTATTTTATTCTATAGGTGTATATTTTTGTGTTTACAGAAATTTGATCATACTGTTTTATAACTTGCTGTTTCATATGAAATTATCATGAACATCTGTCATGCCATGACATGTCTCTCCTTTTAATGAGTGCACAGTCTTCCAAACTACAAATCCTCCATACTCTATTTAATGTTTGTCCACTGCTAGAAATTTTGGTTGTTCCTGTTTTTTATTTTCCCTTTTATAAATGTCTCTTTGGTGAACATTATTAGACTTACAGTATAATCCCGTTGATACATAAGCAAATGAAGACAGTAACCCTCAAACAGATGTGTGTGGAATGTACATTAACTGCTGTCCTTTCAGCACTTTGTTTTGTTGAAATGGCCATTTCCCTTATGTTCAGGAAAACTCATTTGGGGAATAATAAGCAATAAATTTGTAATTAATGAAATCTGGTTCAGTTTTTCAGTTTGTGCAGGTTTTAAGAGAAGTCAGGCACCAGCTTAGCTTTAACTGATGTCTGCTCCCGGTGAGTTGAGATCATCAGGATTGCTCTGAATACATGCCAGATAAGGACGCTGAGTACCAGCACAGAGACTTGCCTTGTGGGCATGGACGAATGCTGCTTCAAATGGTATAAAATGATGTTCGCCCATAAAGCAACAAGAACATGTTAATAACGTACGTTGAATGGCACCTCTTGACCCACTTGAGGGTCAAGAAGTCGAAAGTCAGGAGCTTTATTGATTACCATACTGAGTGGTTCCTGGACTGCCCAGTGTGTTTCCAGAAGAGCTGCTGGGTTGCGTTGTGGTTTTATACGAGCTTGGCCATGAAAGGACAGATACTGAAACTATTATGTGTTTTCGTCTTTTAAAATAAACCTTGGTCATAGAAAACCAACAGAGCCTTGTCCACCTTTGTCCTCTGATGGCTCCCAACCTATTACCTTCCAAAGAGGAGACCCTAAATAGATGACTTTTTTAAAAAATGAAAAAATATGACTTTTTTAAAAAATAAAAAATCTGACGGATGCTCATCTTGAAGTTATTCTTTGTTTTATTATCAGTTTCATTTTCCAGTTTTCGTATTTGAAATATTTTAGAGAAGGGAAAGAAATTTTAGAGAAAATTCCCCAAAACAATATACACAACATCTCTTTTTTGGTAAAGTTGCTGTGCGTTTTTTCTCCCTCTTCCACGCTCACCATAATATAGTATTATGATTTTTATGCTGTAGGGCTTGTTAGTCTTTGTTTTAATGAACTATTAGTTTTTCTTTTCCATACGTAATGAAGTGTGTAGTTAGTTGGCTTGGTGATGAGAAAGAATGTTAATTAATACATTTCTGCCCACTTTACCAGCTTGTCCACAGTGCTGCCAATTTATTTTCAGAAGCTTTCTTAAAGCTTGTAACTTGATGGAATTTAAAGTGCTTTGTGTAATTCAAAATTGTCTTTTAAAGTACTTTCTTCATTGTTGAAACATTACCATGAGCTACTATTGAAATCATTATTTCATAACATCCTTATGTGGGATTTTTAGACTTTGTTCCAGTTCATTTGCTGTGCTGCTTTCGTTCATCAAATGCCTGGTTTTAGTAACTCTTTAAAATAGTTAACTACTTAACTGTGAAACAAAACACCCACTCAAATATGTTTTTAACTTAATGTAAGTACTGCTTTAATACATGATGCAGTTTAACCTGTTTTCCTGAAGATGCATATATGTGAATGGCTTATAGATGTGTCATTGACTGCGAAGTTCTCATGTTCAACACCTCAGGGCAGTGCATGCACATTCAGAGGTAATAAGAACTATTATTTCAAGTTTCTGGATCAGTTTGAGGAGTGTCTTGAGATTTTAAGGCAAAACAGACATGTTTGTTATCTGACACTTGCACTGAAATCTGTGTGACTCGGGGCTTTCTTGATACGGTGATATCCCAAAAATTCAGAAACTGGGTATTGAAGCTGTTGAAAACTTTTACTTCTCCACCCTTCCCTCCAGTTTTAAATTTATGCCTATCAAAAGTCATGCTCTTTTTACCAAGTGACTGAAGTGATATTTAAGTTGCAAATCTGGCCTTAAAAACTATCAGTCCTTCGCTTCACTTCTCTATCTTAATAGATATCTGTTTTTCAAATGAAACTTTCTGCAGCTCCTCGCTGGATGTTCTTCTGAATCTCCCTCTGCAGGTCTGTCCAAAGACCTAGCCCACCGCCATCAGTACCACACATGCTGTGGTCTGGGAATGTTATGGTTTGCTTCAGACCTTCTCTCTGATCCTCTTATTTGGATGCCATGGGAGAAGTTAAGACAGGAATAAGTAGGTCATTCGTTTCTTTTTTCATTTTTACTTTTAGAAAGGCTCAGATGCTCAGAATTGGAGCTGTCATCATCCTTGTTTTGCAAGAGTTTATCATTGACTCCTGTGTATCTTTTATTTTCCTTATTAATAAGGAAATGACAATAAGGAAAGAATTATCCTTAATAATAGGCCCCCTTGAGCCCATCTCCCAATCCTGGAACTAAACCCTGGCAATAGCCACCATTCAGCCACACCACCCCCGTCCCGTCTCCATTCACCCATGCACACCACCCCTTCCCGTCTCCACTCACCCATGCACACCACCCCCTTCCCGTCTCCATTCACCCATGCACACCACCCCCTTCCCGTCTCCATTCACCCATGCACACCGCCCCCTTCCCGTCTCCATTCACCCATGCACACCACCCCTTCCCGTCTCCATTCACCCATGCACACCACCCCCTTCCCGTCTCCATTCACCCATGCACACCGCCCCCTTCCCGTCTCCACTCA